>NC_135815.1:84037236-84337236 GCF_964213995.1 Mustelus asterias | reverse complement strand
AGCATGCGCGCAAATGTGCATGGGAGTGTGCATGATGGTCCTGGAGAATCCCACTCCATGTGTTTTTTTCTGAGTCCCAGAAATTTCATGACAATGCAGGCATTTAAACAAACAGAATGACACATGGACAACCGTTAAGAAGGGTGGATGGTGTTGAGTAATCGAAGCTGAGATTTTTCAGCAACATTTTACTTATTTAGCATCCTAAAGAAAATGAGAGAGTGGGAGAGGTCCAGGCTCTCTGTTCCAGAACCTAGGGCCAGGCAATCTCAATCCAATGTTGTCAATATTGAAGCCATGACAAGGTGCAACAGGTCAGAATTCTTGGAGGAAATATTTCAGAGGAATGTAGTGTTGGCGACTTTACAGAGACTGAGTAAAGTGAAGACATGGAGGGATCTGAGCACAAAGTAGAATAAATTATAAACATGAGGCAGTGTCAGAGCAGGAGCCAATGAAAATCAGAGAGCACAGAGGTGATGGTTGAGTGAGACTCAGTGCGAGAATAAGTGGGTGGGATTCTCTCAGCACGCTGGCATCAGCAGGGGACCTGTAGGAGGACTTGCAACCGGTGTGCAGCTGATCGCGAATGTCCAATGCCTTTTTCTTTGACATAATCAGCCTTGTTCTTGAAAACAGTGTGAGTATGATTACCATAAAATTCACGAGCCAGGGATGGTATTCCTCAAACTTGCTATTGTCTCCCCGCAGCTGGGAGAGGTTCCCATCAGCAGGAATTAAAGCTGGCCCCATCCACGAGATCCAGGCATGATCACCTCTCTGGTGGGCACAGAGGCCATTCAGGCGCCCTCTCGCCCACCCCCCAGGGCACCAGGGTGTGCTTTTCCCCTTGGACAGTGCCAACATGGCACTGCCAGCCTGGCACCCTGGCGCTGTCCACAGGGCACCCCAGCACTGCTCATTGGGCACCGGGTAATGCCAAGGTGGTTTAACACAAGAGTATGGGGCCTACCAGGTGGGCCGACCGGCAGTGGTGGGAGACGTGCCCACTGCACTCTGCATTATCGATCGGTGGGAGAGGGAGGGAGGAGGGCGGGCAGAGCTGCACATGGCATGGGGTTTGGGGGTGCGCATTGCAGTGCATGGATCAGGGCTGGCCATGGGTGGCTGGCGATTGGGGACAGTTGTCAGGGAGGCCAGCAATCGGTGGGGTTGGTCGGGTGGTCGGGGAGTCCGGCGATCGGGAGGGAGGAGGGTGTTGGGAAGCTGGCGATCGGAAGAAGGGGGCCTGGCAAGAAACCAGGAGGCCAGTGATCGGGAGGCCAGCGATGGGAGACCAGTGCGCAGGTCAGCACATGCACACTGGCCCACACAGCGCACTGATGCCAGTCTCTTGGCTGGGATGAGGCCCCCCTGACGGGCGTGAATCTCCCTCTGAGGCACTTTGTGGAGCACAGAGCGCTGGAGATTCATTCAACTAAATAAAGCCAAACAAAAGGGCAGGAAAAATCCGTTTTCCCAACTGTTGGGCGCTTAGTTTCTTTTTGGGAGAATCACCCCCAGATCTTTAAATGAAATTATCCAAACACAAATCTGTTCTCTACTTTTTCCACTAATAGCTGTTCCTGTTACATGAGAAACTAAGCTTTAAATGATTTGCATTGCTCTGCAATTATTCAATTTAAAATATTCACAATAACTTGTCTGTGTGTTAATACCTTCAATCGAGAAACATCTCCCAAATTGCTTCTCAGGAAGATTATCACTCAAAATATCAGATTGATCCATCTAAGGAAAGATTAGGACACTTTGTCAAAGGGAGAGGTTTTTAAAAGTTCACTAAAGGAGGAGAGAAATGGAAAAGTTTAGGAGTCATTGAGAGAGAATTCCAGGGCAGTGTTCTCAGAGGGTTTTAGGGCTGGAAGATGTTAACTGTGAAATAAATAAAATAACTTGGTAAAATGATCATTCTAATTTAGAATCTTACAGCTCATTCTGCATCCACCTCAATATTTTCCTTCATCACTCACTACCACCTCACACTTTTTTTGCCTCATTCTGCTCCTGTCTCACTCCATTCCCACCTCACTCTGTCCTTTCCTCCTTCCATTCCCTCCTCACTCTGGCCTTCCCTCCCTCCATTCCCTCCTCACTCTGTCCTTTTCTCCCTCCATTCCCCATCACTCTGTTCTTTTCTCCCTCCATTCCCCCCCACTCTTCTTTTCTCCCTCCATTCCCCCTCACTCTGTCCTTTCCTCCCTCCATTCCCTCCTCCCTCTGTCCTTTTCTCCGTCCATTCCCCGGTCACTCTGTCCTTTCCTCCCTCCATTCTATCCTCACTCTGTCCCTCCCTTCCTCCTCACTCTGGCCTTTCCTCCCTCCATTCCTTCCTCACTCTGTTTCAGGTTCACTCGGGCTCTCAGCTCAATCTTGAACTCTCCCCTCTCCCTGACTTTAGAAACCTCTCTCTCTGTATCACCCCCTCTCGTCAGGGATGATGCTGCAGCACATCCTCTGGTGGGAGGTTCTCATTACAGTGTGACTTTTGACATTGGCAGCTTCCATTATCAATGTGGCTTTCGGAAATTCCACTGAAAAAAGTTATCAGGAAATTTGTACAGATTCCTAACATATTTTATTCGTCGGTGCTCTTTACTCTACAAAGGTTTCAGCAGATTGACACACAAATGATGAGGGATGAAGACAATGGAAAAGTCGCACTCACTGTTCCATTGGTATAGAGAATTTAAAATTCATTTAATCCATATTAGATGGAATGCAGAGTCTAGGAGATTGACATACGCTCTCACACACACACACACACACAAAACCATTATTAGATTTTGCAGCACCTAGCAGGACAGTGAATCCATTAAATGTTTTTCAAAGGGGAAAAGGTATGGGGAAAGGAGAAGGAAATGGACGTGAGTGGACCATTCCTTCAACAGCGAGAGCAGGTATGAGAAGTTGAATGGTCGCTTTGTTGTAGCCAGTTCCATGATGTTTCAATTCCAGTGCTTGTGCTGGTGTTCATCAAGTGTACATACAACAATTCTGTTTTTCTTCAATCAAGGTTCCGTGCCTGTCTTATCTGTTTACTCCAATCAGTGGAACTAATAACAATGTTTACGTAAGTCTCATGGTCTCAGTGGGTGTCACTTGCTTGTATTAATAAAGGGTGCCACTGAGTGAGTGAGCTCAGAGTCAATGAAAACTAAAGGACAATAAAGTTCATCACAGAACATGCATCTGGTGGATTTCTTATTTCTGCTCTTTGATGTCGAACCCATTTTCTATCGCATCCTTGGAGTGGTTGGAGTTCTATGTGAGTTATTATAACCATTGCTGGTTTGATTGCTCTGATAGTGGAACTTGTTGGTGTCGGGCATGTTACACAGTTGTATGTCTGAAGTTATTATTTCCAATCACGTTGATCATTATTTTATTTCAGGCAATGTTTTATTTCAGGCATTGAATCCAAACTAAACATGTGTTTACTGATGTTCAGGATCTGTTTGACTTTGTCCAGGTTTCAATGGGGCACTTGTATAATTCAGGTCAGAAACTCCAAAGGGTTTTATGAAGTCCACCTGGATCATAGGTTTTGCTATTTGAATTTGGCGAGGGTGAGCATGAGATGTTTGACCTCAGGTATGATTCAAATGACCCACTGGGGAGCTTCTATCAAACAAAGTTTATTTAAGAATACTGTTAACATGTATAGAAAGAAAATGAGCAATAACCTCTGCCACGTACGAACAAAAAAAAACAACCATGATATTGTATTAAGCCTCAACAGCTAAATAAACAATTCCCATAAACAAAATCCTTGCCACAGGTTTAACACAGAAAATACGAATGCTCAGTGATGCTGGATGCATCATGGTTAGATGCTGCAGTTCTCTTGATATACACGCAGACAAGCTTGGTGTCAGAAAAGCTTGCCAAAAACATCGTGGAGTGAGAGAGGGAGACTCTCGGTACTGGCTAGCAAAACCACCAATAGCAGAATTTTCATTCCAGGAAGGCCAGAAGCCGAGCTTCCAGCTGGACAGCAGAATTTACAATGCCAAGGACAGAGTGAGAAAAACACTGATTTTCAGTCTGATGTCTACACCCCTTCTAAGTTAAACCAGCAGCTCAAAACTGAGACAAAAGAACTCTTGTCACCTGACCTGTTAATTATTCTTCCCTCTAACAATGCAAGGTCATAAAAAATGCCAGAAAGCACCTGAGGCCCAGAACTAAACAGAACCCATTTAAGCCATTGAAGGAACAAAAAAAGAATTCGAGTAGATAGCCCGCAACAAGATATAAAAAAGCTGTTTAACTGCAGAGAACATAAATTTTTAAAAATACATTTCTCAAAGGTACACTAGCATCACAATACATTATATTTTTCATCTCTGTCTCTTTCTATATACATTTATAACAGTGGAAGAAGTTTCTTGAAATGATTGGACAAGTGGGAATATGTCCTCCCAATGTCTTTGAGTTGTTTGCTAACCCTTGCCAATGAATTTTGGATGTGAAAGAACATGTCTTGACAGTATGTCTTTCAGAATTTTAGTTCATCCTAAAGCTCTTTGCACGCTATAAAGGACCTTTGAAATTTAATGACTGTTGTGATGTCTGCATATAGTCTGCCTTGCCCTGAAGCCCCCCCTGTCCTAGCCCTGAACACATATCTTTGCTTAGTTCTTTCCCATCATTCCTTCTGCAGCTCATCTTGTCTCTGAGAGCCACCTCCTGCTCCCCTCAACCCACAATTCTCAGTCTCAAATGTATGTCTGCTGTGTTATAATTCAGGTTAGAAACTCCAAAGCATTTTATATGCCTGGATCATAAGCTTTGCAAATTTGAATTTGGCTAGGTTCAGCAAGAGGTGTTTCACTTCAGGTATGATTCAAATGACCCACTCCGGAGCTTTTATCGAACAAATTTTATTTAAGAACACTGTGAACACGTTGAAAGAATAATAGCAATAGTTTTTACCAATTACAAGCAAGGTTAAAAAGAAACAAACATGATATTGTATAATCCTTAACAATGACATGCACTGTTCCAATACAAACCTGCTTATAACATACACCCGCCACAGGTTTAGCACAGAAAGTAAGAATGCTCACGTGATGTTGAAACTTCGCCCATTGGCTGGAGAATTGAAACTCTGACTTCCCAGCCTTGTAACTTCTCACAGACCTCGAGGCAGGGGCAGAGCCACCGCTGGCCTCCAGCTTTAGCCTGAAAACCACTGCAAGAGTGAGAGGCAATCCTTGCCTCAAATTCCCAGCTGGAAAACCACCGACAGCAGAATTTTCACTCCAGAGAGAGGCAAGACTGCTTCCAGTCCTGAGTCGAAACAGATTCTAGCTAACCAGCAGCCAAAACTGAAAGGAAGAAACTCTTACGAGAGGAAAAAAAACTATCCTACTTGACCTTTCAATCATTCTTCCCACAACAATCCAAATGGTCAGAAACTCCCTGAAGGCCAAGATTTTTTAAAAAACATTTAAACATTTTAAGCAGAAATAAAAGGATCTCTAATAAGACAGCCAGGGCCACGATAAAAAAACAAAGCTGCTTATAACTGCAGTGAACATATTAAAAACTACATTTCTTAAAGTCACAGTAGCATCACACCTGCCACTGAGTAACAACTAACAAATACAAGGGGAGTCTCAGTGCAGACAGATAGAGACGTCACATACATTTTGATGTGCGATTAAATCACTCGGGAGGCTAGATTGTACCCGGGAAATAAAGGCTTTTATTACTAACAAGAATGGAGCACACTATATACAATACAATCCCAGACTAAAGGGTCACCAGGCAGTGCAGTGACCTTTATACTTCCCCAGGTAGGTGGAGCCAACTGGAGTGTACCACAGAACAATATCAACAGGTAGAACAGCCCAACCCTAACCCCAACAGTGACAACAGTAACATACCTGCAAACACCCATAGTGCTGACCATCCAAGGCTCAGCACTCATAGTGGTAACCAACTATGGTTCACCACACACTTCTAAGGTCCTTATGGCATGAAAAAAGCTTCAGGATAAACTACAGTTTTGAAAGACATTCGATAAATGCACTTGTAGCTGTTTTCTTGGAGTTGATTGTGAGGGTGTGTTCTGTGGTGAACAGAATGTAAATTATTTGCTGTACCATTTTCCATCTTCCCGGAATGCTCTGAAAGAATTGATAAGTAATAAGCTGTGACTCCGTTATTGGATTCATGAGTTATCCACGTGCTCACTATTACAGCTCAAATTCAGAGCTCCTGTAGATTATTCAACTGATTCAACAGTGAATCAGATCCAATCTCCAACCCAAGGAGCTGAAACTAAATATAGAAACCCCGCCTGTCTCACCAGTGAGTCTGTTTCGATTAATTTAACCTGATCGCAGTTACTATATTTCTGCACTAATGACATTCTCCTTGTTCATTGAGAAACTTATCTGCTGACCCATTGGGCTGTTTCTTTAAGTGAGTTGTAAAACTGCAACTTTTAACATTTTCTCGACTTGTTCTTTATATCTTTGCTTCTTCTCACTGGACAACTTTGTTTTACAATCTGTTTTAAATTTACAGCTAACTTAGTCGCGATTGTGACTCTATCTCGAGGGAGGTGTGGTCTTTCCAAAAGTGTCACTCGGTACCTGGTGGCGATGACTGTGGCGGATCTGCTGGTTGTCATTCTTCATGTCATAGTGGAGAAAATTAATCCCTTCAAACTGGACGCTGTATTCTCTTTCTCTCGTCATGCCTGTGGCATCAGAGAAGTTATTGCTACTGCAGTTGTTAGCAGCTCTGTCTGGCTCACAGTCGCCTTCACCTTTGACCGAATGGTGACCATTTGCTTCCAGAAACTGAAGATGAAATACTGCACTGAGAAAACAGCAGCCATCGTTATCACAACGGTGAGTTTACTGTGTTTATTAACCAAAATCCCGGTGTTTTTTAAGTATGACCCCTATTACTTCAGGGTATCATACGACTACTACTATTATTCTGTGTGGAAAGTCTTTGACTGGACGGACCGCATTTTAACTCCAGTACTCCCCTTCGTGCTGCTACTGCTGCTCAATACTCTCACTGTCAGGCACATCCTGCTGGCCAGTGCAGTCCGCAGGAAACTGAGGGGACAGCGAAACGGGGAGGAGCAGAATGATCCAGAAATGAAGAATCGAAGAAGATCCATCATTTTACTCTTCACCATATCGGGCAGTTTTATCCTGTTATGGGTGACACGTGTTGTATTTCTATCGATGCAACGAATAACTGGGATGTTTAATGTTTGGACACCTGATGGACTTGTATTAGATATGATGGGATCAATGCTCCAGTTATCCAGTTCCTGCACCAACACATTTATTTACGCAGTCACACAGAGGAAGTTCAGAGAGGAGGTGATGAATGCTGTGAAATATCCCTTTACTGTCATCCAGAATTTCATTAAATGATGGGAAGAAAGCTGGAAAATTTAAACCCGGAGTGGGTAGCAAAATTATTGTTCCTGTCCAGCTCAACTCCTGTTGAATAAACATGTCCAAAGGGCTTTGAAAATGAGAAGTAGAATCTTCCTCAAATCTACACATTCTAGTCATGTGGAAGTTTAAAAGTGAATTCTCCAGGTTCCGAGAAATAATTGATTTGAGGATATTGGGATGAATATTATTTTGTCTCAAATACAAAGTTTAAATGAGATCTGATTATAATTTAAACATTCTGAGAAGTCAAAGGGAAAGATTCGAATGACACAGATTTCACTTCTCACTCACTCCACAGAATAAATACAGTGAGTTTGAAAGGAATGGAAACAACTGATTCAGTGAGACGCAGAAAAATTGAAGAAGCCGCGTCGAAACGATGATTGTTGTTGTTGAGAACTGACAATAAAAATAGTTTGAAAACTGCCTTTTCAGGGAAAGTGAAATCTTTGTGAGGAATTTAGAATGTCGACAAATTGAAAACTCCTGGAAAACAGGAACATGGAGACAATTGCTGAATCATCAACCTGGGGAGAACAAACAGCATTGGGAAAGGGGACTTAGAACCAGCTCACTTGTACTAGATTCAGAAAATGGAGTTTGAACAAACATTGGACAGGTTGGACAGCCCATCCAGTTCATTCAGTGATCAATAGTCATCATCCCATGTGTTTCTGCGCTTCCATGTCTCTTTATCTCCATTCCACCAGCCACCAATCAAACATATTGCTCAATGTTCTACATGGCATATTTCTCTGGCAATATGGAATGGACAGAGAGCTGACTGCAAGACAGGAAACTGGGAGATCCTTTCACGTACCTCCAACATTCTGCCACCAATTGGACACCCCCACCGGGACAATTACTTTTCCTCGAAGTTTTCATTGGGAACTGTCGTCGGGACATTGGCCATCTCAATCTTTCTGCCCCCCTCACCCATTCCAATCTCTCTCCTTCCGAACTTTCCGCCCTTCGCTCCCTCAGGTCCAACCCTGACATTGTCATCAAACCTGCCAACAAAGGGGGTGCTGTTGTCGTCTGGCGTACTGACCTCCACCTCACAGAGGCTGAGCCCCAACTCTCAGATACTTCCTCCTACCTCCCCCTGGACCATGATCACACCACTGAACATCAAGCCATTATCTCCAACACAGTCACTGACCTCATTTCCTCCAGATGCCTTCCCCCCACAGCTTCCAACCTCATGGTCTCCCAATTCCTTATAGCCCACTTCGACCTACTTCCCAAAATCCACAAAAAGGACTGTCCTGGTAGGTCCATTGTGTCCGCATGCTTCTGCCCCACTGAACTTATTCCCTCTTACCTTGACTCCATCCTCACTCCCCTGGTCTATTCCCTCCCCACCTATTTCTGGGATTCCTCTGATGTCCTGCATCATATTGCCAGCTTCCAGTCCGCAGGCCCTAACCACCTCCTATTCACCATGGATGTGCAATCTCTCTACACCTCCATTCCACACCAGGGCGGCCTGAGAGCTCTTTGCTTCTTTCTTGAAAAGAGGCCTGAACAATTCCCATCCACCATCACTCTCCTCCGCCTGGCTGAAGTCATTCTATCTCTCAACAACCTCTCCTTCAACTCCTCCCATTTTCTCCAAATCAAAGAAGTAGCAATGGGTATCCACATGGTTCCGAGCTATGCTTGTCTTGATATGGGGTATGTGGAACATTCCTTGTTCCAGGCCTACCCAGGTCTCCTCCCACAACTCCTTTACTGTACATTGATGACAATTTTGGTTCCGCTGCATGCTCTCATCCAGATCTTGAAAAATTCATCAACTTCACTTCCAGTTTCCTCCCTCCATCGCCTTCAGCTGGTCCATCTCAGACACTTCCCTTCCCTTCCTTGACCTTTCTGTCTCCATTTCCGACAATAGACTATCTACCAGGATCCATTACAAGCCCAGTGACTCCCACAACTATCTGGACTACAGCTCTTCACACCCCACATCCTGTAAGGACTCCATCCCTTCACTCAGCTCCTTCACCTCCATCGCATTTGTTCCAATGATGCCACTTTCCAAAGTTGTGCTTCTAATATGTGCTCCTTTTTCCTCAACTGTGGATTCCCATGTGCAGTTAACGACAGGGCCCTCAACAGCGTGCAGTCCATCTCCCGCACCACGACCCTCACACCCTCCCCTCCCTCCCAGAACAAGGATAGAGTCTTCCTTATTCTCACATTTCACCCCGCCAGCCTCCGCATGCAAAGCATAATCCTCCGCCATTTTCGCCAACTCCAGCGTGATGCCAACACCAAACACATCTTTCCTTCATTTCACAGAGACCATTCCTTCCAGGATAACCTCGTGAACTCCTTCACTATTGTGGTAAACCATCGTTGGTTCCCACGAGGTAGTACTGAGCCAGGGTTTGGCCAATACTACGAGTATGTATATATGTTGCTGTTGGGTTTAGGGATGGGTTGTTCTCCTTGTTGCTGTTGGGGTTAGGGTTGGGCTGTTACACCTGTAATATAGCTATTACGGTACATCCCAGTCAGGCTCCGCCTCCTGGGAGAAGTTTTAAGGTCACTGCTCTGTCTGGGACCCCTCAGTCTAGGATCGTGTACTATACATGGGAACTGCGTTGTAATAGTAAATAAAAGCCTTTATTTCCGTTGAGCATCTCAAGCCTCGTGTGTGATAACGTGCATCAACTATACCAACACCTCTCCCGTCACTCATGGCACCTTCCCATGCAATCGTAGAAGGTGTAACTCCAGCTCCTTTACCTCTTCTATGTTCACCGTCCAAGGTCCAAAACATTCATTCCAGGTTAAGCAGCGTTTCACTTGCACCTCTTTCAATTTGGTCTATTGCATTCGCTGCTCCCAATATGGTCTCCTCTGTATCAGAGAGACCAGACATAGACTGGGACATCACTTTGCTGAGCACCTTCGCTCTGTGCGCAATCAGGATCCTGACCTTCCGGTTGCTGCCATTTTAACACACGATTCTGCTCCCATGCCCACATGTCTGTCCTTGGCTTGCTGCAATGTTCCAGTGAAGCTCAACACAAACTGGAGGAGCAGCATCTCATCTTCCGGCTCAGTAATTTACAGCCTTCCAGTCTCAACATCGATTCCCACCCCACAACATCTCCATCTGTCACAGCTTACAGCTTCTCTGCCGTTTGACCATTCAAACCCTTTATTCTCTCTGTGGATAGCTATGAGCAGTCTTTTCCCCTGTTTTCTATGGCTATGACTCATCTTTCATTCCTTCCCCCTGCAGTATAAATATCTCCCACTTTCTATGCCTTTCAGCTTTGACAGAGGGTCATCTGGACTCGAAACGTCAGCTCTTTTCTCTCTTCACTGATGCTGCCAGACCTGCTGAGATTTTCCAGCGTTTTCCCTTTTGGCTTCTGGAAACTGGGAGTTGGGTTAAAGTCATTCAGATTGGCAGGAAGTGGGAAGTGGCTACCAAAAGGACCAATGCTGGAACATTGTTGTTCCCAATTCATATTAACAACATGAACAATATTCACAATGAAGAACAAACTGTGGAGACAGTGAAATGTGGATGAAACCAACAATGCAATTTCCACATTTGTAGATGACACAACATTGAGGAGCATTGTCGATACTGAGGGGGGACTGCCACACATGAGGAGAAAACATTCATAAATGTACAGAAGAGGCATTTCAAATTAATTTCAACATTGATAAGTGTGAGGCATTACAATTTGCTCAGAATCATAAGATCAGATAAAAGATGGAAAATAAGAATCTAAATGAGGCAGAGATGCAAAGAGGTCTTAGATTTTCGGTGACCAAGGTATTAAAGCTGTTACAGGAGCAAACAAAACATTAGGCTTTAATTCTTGAGGATTGGAATTGAAAATTAAAGAATTGCAGTTAAACCTGTACAAAGCACGGTCCGACCGCACGTGGAGCTCTGTGTATGGTTCTGGTCACCACATTATAAAAAGGATATAGAAGCACCAAGGAGGATACAGAAATGATTGACAAGGATGATAAGGATTCTACTTCTCAACAAATGATAAACAGGCTGGGTATCGGGCTCTAATTGGTCACTGGTGTTTTCACTTCTAAGCCAGGCTCCAGATGCTGCCGCTCTGTTACTCCATTGGGAGAGATTATCACTGCTCAGCCAGGAAGAAACCTCAGGAACTGGGCAGGAAATGTTCACAAAAATACTTTTAAAATGTGGGATCTTCCCTGCCCGTGTCCCCATCTGTGGGATCCTCAGTCTCTGGTTGTGATATCCCCCTGGACTATCACATGGTGGCCATCTCCAATTAACTGATGACTCCTCACAGGATGCAGAGCTGCCCCACCATTGAAAAAACGCCAAGAGCCCAATGTATTGACCCCTATTTGGGACAGGGTCTCGATACAAGCATTAATTCTAAATACGTGCATTCCTCTGTGTACAAATATATCTCCTGCTCTTGTCCAAGTCTCTTCAAATTAACATCACATCGATGTTCCCTCAGAATCTACAGCCTGTTTCTATCTGTCCTGTCCCATCACTTTATCATTTAAAATTGTATCCAATCACCTTGGTAACAAAACAGTTGTCCTTGTCCAAGGCTGTCTTTGTATCTGCCTTTCTTCACACTGTTAATATTCAGATTACTGTTGTACATTTTGCTGTAATTTGACCAATCCTAAGAATTGACCTTACTTTATCTAAGTAGCAGCAAAATAAAATATAATTGTTGAATGTTGCAAGCTGTTTTTCACAGACAAGGAAAGCTCTGGGCAGGAATGAACTGTTGGAAATTATGAAAAACATGAGCATCCCCAGATCACGTCGTGTCCAGTTTTGATCCGAATGGAATGAGTGATTGATGAGCTAGAAGAGGAAAAATAACTTTCCAATTCTGGAATGTGGAAGTTATTGATTCTGTGTGAGGGTTGGAGCAGATAGCGATTTAGAGAACCACTGAACAGGCAAAGACTCACAGTGAATCTGCTGAAATTGAGTTGGAGGGCTGGAAATAGGATGTTGGGCAGGAGGTTTAGGGGTGTGTGAGGAAGCACTTTTTTATCCAGTGGGTGGTGATGGTCTGGAATGCGCTCCCTGGGAGGCTGGTACAGGCAGGTTGCCTCATATCTCTGGATGAGCACTTGGCACATCATAACATTCAGGGCTATGGGCAACTGCTGGCTGATGTGATTAGGTGGGAGTTGAGGTGTTTCAAACGTGTTAGTGCTGAGTCGATTGGCCAAAGGGTCTCTTCTGCGCTGTCTGATTCTATGATTCTATGTTTGAAAGCATCTGTGGAACTGGTCATGGGGAACAGCGCAGGATGGGATAAGGGAAGAGGAGTTAAAGGCCTGGTTAATCAAAGACAGAAGGAATTAGCAAAGGCACTAAAATCTCCTGGAGGGTGGGTAACATTAGGGCACACTTTGAATATCTTTAAAAGGTACTTGGAACTGTAGCCAAAATGGTCAGTCACAAATTAAACATCGATGTTGAGTAACTGCCGAACTGACCATTTGCTCTTGTTCGTACCTATGTGGCTTTTGATTACAGTCACTAGAACTTAAAATCAATTGAAACTCTTTGGGCCACAATCACCTGGCTCCCCTGTGTGGGGTTTTTGGGGGTTCAATTCCCCAGAACTAGATCTTTAAATGTCTCATTGTTCTTGGGCTGGAAACTGATCAAAAACATTGTTCTGAAGACATTCCAGAATGTTCTCTCCTTCGCTGTACTTAACCCAACGACTGTCTGATTTTATGTGGGAATAGTTAAAGTAACCCATTGTCAATGCTCAAAGGTCCTTTCACCTCAGTAATTTCACTGCACATTTGATAATCTATTACTTTCCCATTGTTTGGTAGTTCACAAAATAGACAAAATAGCAGAAGAGCTTGTTGTTTCTTAACTCGAACCAAATGATTGTCTCTTTTGACTTCTCAAGGATGTTTTTCCTTTCAGCACTGTGATACTTCCATCATGCATTATCAAAGCAAACATTTCTATTCATTGCCGCATATAACAGACTAACTCATTTGAAAGATTTGAGCTGTCATTGAAACTGCGAAAGTACTGGTAACCCACTGTGTTAAGGATAGGTTGTGGAAGCATGCCAAGCAGAATCAATACTTCTTTGTTGGCTCTGCAGAGGATGTCAACAAATATCTATTCAAATTTCAAGCACCAATTTTCTTTTCAACCAAGAGTCACAGCAGCCTTTTTTCTCTTCAAAATTAAACTGAGGGGATTTAAATGACTTGACAGCTAGAGAGCTCCACAGAACCTATCCACCATTTCTACACATTGATGACTTCTGTTGACTAAAACAAAGAGATTACCTAACCCCTCCAAAAGGCCACCTTATTTCTCAAAGAACACTGTCAGGTTTAGAAATTTTGTTTAATTTCATGGAGTCAAAGAGTTGAGTATTAGAAAGGCGTGTGACAAAATTCCTTCCAAGAATGGCCATTTGCACTTTGAATATTATTTTGCCTCTGTGAAGTGTGGATGTATAAAATACATCCTGTCCACATATTCCCCCACCCACCCTGGTGAAAATGGCAGTGCCGGGTTTGGGGGCAGGAAATCTAGGTTCAGGGCTCATTTTGGATCAGGAGTGGAGCCATTCCATCTCTGTGTAAATTTGGGCCCAGATCTTCATGGCCAAACCCCTGTTAAATGAAATGAAAATCTCCCCCATTGCACCAGCGAACCATCCCACAAGGATATTGATGGCAGATCTGTTCAGGTAAAACACGCCAATACTCAACAGATGCTTTTTGTCACAGAACTGGTCCCAATATCCCAGGAGCCAGAGGCTCTCTCTCTCTGGAACCACCTCTCTATCCACACAATTACCTGCTATGTCCATCTATTTCTGTCATATTAGCATGTGGCACCAGGAATAATTCAGAGATTACTGTTCTGCTTTTGTAACGTTTTCTCTCAATCCTTAAACTCACATTAAAGGACCTCGTCTCTCATCCTCTTGATGTCATTGGTTCCACCATGGACCATATTTCTGCCTCCTCCCCTTCCACCCCCCACCCCCCCCCGCCACCTCCACACACACCCCCCCCCCCCCCCTCCACCCTCCCATCAGAATGTTCCACTCCCTCTCCGTGGTGTCTCTTACCCTGACACTGGGGAGGCACCGCCCCATACAGGAGTCACATCAACAGTAACAGAGCTGCTTTCCTGTCCCCGTGACTTTCAAATCCAGAATTACTGCTGAATTTCTTCAATTTGCTGTGTATTCCTCTGTCTCAGGGTATCAGGCTCAGGGCTGTGCTCCTCCAGATGGTCATCACACTCACCAGTACCCAATGCTGAATATCAATGAGAGATTGCCCCATTCTCAGTGGATTCCTGCCCCTCGTGTCCCTCTCTGCCCTCCCACGGTGAGCAGCCACTTGCTATTTTGGCCTCTAACTGGCTGTGGGCTGAGCAGTTCCCTGAAACTGTGACCTGGGAATGCCAGTCTCTTGGCTGGGATGAGGCCCCCCTGACGGGCGTGAATCTCTCTCTGAGGCACTTTGTGGAGCACAGAGCGCTGGAGATTCATTCAACTCAGTACAGCCAAAGGGCAGGAAAAATTCAGTTTTCCCAACTGTTGGGCACTTAGTTTCTTTTTGGGAGAATCACCGCCAACACCCCCCACCCCCGCCTCAACCCAGATCTTTAAATGAAACGAGTGAATCCATTAAATGCTTTCCAAAGGGGAAAAGGTATGGGGAAAGGAGAGGGAAATGGACGTGAGTGGACCATTCATTCAACAGCCAGAGCAGGTATGAGAAGTTGAATGGTCGCTTTGTTGTAGCCAGTTCCATGATGTTTCAATTCCAGTGCTTGTGCTGGTGTTCATCAAGTGTACATACAACAATTCTGTTTTTCTTCATTCAAGGTTCCGTGCCTGTCTAATCCGTTTACTCCAATTAGTGGAACTAATAACAATGTTTACGTAAGTCTCATGGTCTCAGTGGGTGTCACTCGCTTGTATTAATAAAGGGTCCCACTGAGTGAGTGAGCTCAGAGTCAATGAAAACTAAAGGACAATAGAGTTCATCACAGAACATGCATCTGGAGGATTTCTTATTTCTACTCTTTGATGTCGAACCCATTTTCTATCACATCCTTGCAGTGGTTGGAGTTCTGTGTGAGTTATTATAATCATTGCTGGTTTGGCTGCTCTGATAGTGGAACTTGTTGGTGTCGGGCATGTTACACAGTCGTATGCTTGAAGTTATTATTTCCAATCACGATGATCATTATTTTATTTCAGGCAATGTTTTATTTCAGGCATTGGATCCAAACTAAACATGTGTTTATTGATATTCAGGATCTGTTTGACTTTGTCCAGGTTTCAGTGGGGCACTTGTATAATTCAGGTCAGAAACTCCAAAGGGTTTTATGAAGTCTGCCTGGACCATAAGTTTTGCAGTTTGAATTTGGCGAGGGTGAGCATGAGATGTTTGACCTCAGGTATGATTCAAATGACCTACTGGGGAGCTTCTATCAAACAAAGTTTATTTAAGAATACTGTTAACATGTACAGACGGAAAATGAGCAATAACCACTGCCACGTACAAACAAGAAAAAAACAACTATGATATTGTATTAAACCTTAACAGCTAAATAAACAATTCCCATAAAATCCTTGCCGCAGGTTTAACACAGAAAATACAAATACTCACATGATGCTGGATGCATCATGGTTAGATGCTGCAGTTCTCTTGATATACACGCAGACAAGCTGGGTACCAGATAAGTTTGCCAAAAATATCAGGGAGTGAGAAAAGGAAACTCTGTTTTTGCCTGAAAACCACTGCAAGTGAGCGAGGAAATCCTTGCCTCAAATTCCTAGCGAGAAAACCACCGACAGCAGAATTTTCACTCCGGAGAGAGAGGCAAGACTGCTTCCAGTCTTGAGTTGAAACAGATTCTAACTAACCAGCAACCAAAACAGAAAGGACAAAACTCTTGGGAGAGGGAAAAAAAACTATCCTACTTGACCTTTCAATCATTCTGCCCACGACAATCCAAAAGGTCAGAAACTCCCTGAAAGGGCATTCGGTCAAGATTAAAAAAACATTTCAACCATTTAGCAGAAATAAAAGGATCTCTAATCAGACAGCCGATGCCACAATAAAAAAACAAAGCTGCTTATAACTGCAGTGAACATATTAAAAACTACATTTCTTAAAGTCACAGTAGCATCACACCTGCCACTGAGATCCAGCTCACAAATACAAGGGAAGTCTCAGTGTGGACAGATAACGACGTCACAACAGTGATTACATTTCAAAGGTCCTTTTATGGCATGAAAAGAGCTTCAGTTCAATTAAAGTTGTGGAAGACATTCGATAAATGCACTTGTAGCTGTTTTCTTGGAGTTGATTATGAGGGTGTGTTCTGTGGTGAACAAAATGTAAATTATTTACCGTGCCATTTTCCAACTTCCTGGAAGGCTCTGAAAGAATTGACAGATAATCAGTTGTGACCCCATTATTGGATTCATGAGTTATCCACCTGCTCAATATTACAGCTCAAATTCAGAGCTCCTGTAGACTATTCAACTGATTCAACAGTGAATCAGATCCAATCTCCAACCCAAGGAGCTGAAACTAAATACACAAACCCCGCCTGTCTCACCAGTGAGTCTAGTTTTGATTAATTTAACCGAATCGCAGTTACTATATTTCTGCAATAATGATATTCTCCTTGTTCGTTGAGAAGCTTATTTGCTGACACATTGGATAACAGGCTCCACCCTGTTTCTTTAATGTGAGTTGTAAAACTGTAACTTTTAACATTTTCTCTCCTTGCTCTTCATATCTTTTCTTCCACTCACTGGACAACTTTGTTTCACAATCTGTTTTAAATTTACAGCTAACTTAGTCGCGATTGTGACTCTATCTCGAGGGAGGTGCGGTCTTTCCAAAGGTGTCACTCGGTACCTGGTGGCGATGGCTGCAGCCGATCTGCTGGTTGTCATTATTCGGGTCATACTGGAGAAAATTAATCCCTTCAAACTGAGCGCTGTATTATATTACAGTCGGCATGCCTGTGGCATCAGAGAAGTTATTGCGACCGCAGTTGTTAGCAGCTCTGTCTGGCTCACAGTCGCCTTCACCTTTGACCGAATGGTGGCCATTTGCTTCCAGAAACTGAAGATGAAATACTGCACTGAGAAAACAGCAGCCATCGTTATCACAACGGTGAGTTTACTGTGTTTATTCACCAAAATCCCGGTGTTTTTTACGTATTACGCCTATTACTGCACAATATCACACGAATTCTACTACTTCCTTTCATGGCAAATCTTTGACTGGACGGACCGTATTTTAATTCCAGTGCTCCCCTTCGTGCTGCTACTGCTGCTCAATACTCTCACTGTCAGGCACATCCTGCTGGCCAGTGCAGTCCGCAGGAAACTGAGGGGACAGCGAAACGGGGAGGAGCAGAATGATCCAGAAATGAAGAATCGAAGAAGATCCATCATTTTACTCTTCACCATATCGGGCAGTTTTATCCTGTTATGGGTGACATGTGTTGTATTTCTATCGATTCAACGAATCACCGCAACGTTTCACATCTGGTCAACTGATGGACTTGTAACAGATATGATGGGATCAATGCTCCAGTTATCAAGTTCCTGCACCAACACATTTATTTACGCAGTCACACAGAGGAAGTTCAGAGAGGAGGTGATAAATGCTCTGAAATATCCCTTTACTGTCATCCGGAATTTCATTAAATGATGGGATGAAATCTTGAAACTTTAAACCCGGAATGGGTCGCAAAGTTATAGTTCCTGTCCAGCTCAACTCGTGTTGAATAAACATGTCCAAAGGGCTTTGAAAATGAGAATCAAAATCTTCCTCAAATCTACAAGTTCTGGTCAGGTGGAAGTTTGAAAGTGAATTCTTCATGTTCTGAGAAATAATTGATTTGAGGATATTGCGATGAATTTTATTTTGTCTCAAATACAAAGTTTAAATGAGATCTGGTTCTAATATACACATTCTTACTAGTCAAAGGCAAGATTCAAATGACACAGATTTCACTTCTCACTCACTCCACAGAATAAACACTGTGAGTTTGAAAGGATTGGAAGCAACTGATTCCGAGAGAAGCAGAAACATTGAAGCAGCTGTATAGAGATGATGATTGCAGTTGTTGGGAACTGACAATGAAAATAGTTTGAAAACTGCCTTACCAGGGTAAGTGAAGTCTTTGTGAGGAATTTAGAATGGCAACAAACTGAGAGATCCTGGAAAGGAGCAACATGGAGACAACTGGTGACTCATCAACCTGAGGAGAACAAACAGAATTGGGAAAGGGCACTTTGAGCCATCGCACTTGTGCTAAGTTTAGAAAATGGAATGTGAGCAAACATTCTGAAACAGGTTGTACAGCCCATCCAATTCATTCAATGATCAATAGTCATCATCCCATGTGTTTCTGCTGTTCCCATATCTCTTTATCTACATTCCCACAGTCACCAGTCAAACATATTGCTCAATGTTCTACACTGTATATTCCTCTGGCAATGTGGAATGGTCAGAGAGCTGACTGCAAGACATTGCTGTAAGCCAGGCTCCAGATGCTGCCACTCTGTTACTCCTTTGGGAGAGATTCTCACTGCTCAGCCAGGAAGAAACCTCAGGAACTGGCCTGGAAATGTTCACAAATATAGATTTAAAATGCGGAATGTTCTCTGCCCGTGTCCCCATCTGTGGAATTCTTAGTCTCTGGCATTGATGTCCCCCTGGACTTTCACATGGTGGTCACCGCCAATTAACTGATGGCTCCTCACAAGATGCAGAGCTGCCCCACCATTGAAAAAATGCCAAGAGCCCAATGAATTGACACCTATTTGGGACAGTGTCTCGATAGAAACATATAATGCAAAATACGCACATCCTCGATGTATAAATGTATCACCTGCTCCTGTCCAAGTCTCTTCCATTTAATCTTACATCCATGTGCCATCAGCCTCTACTGCCTTTTTCCATCAATCCTGTCCCATCACTTCATAATTTAAAATTGTATCCAATCACCTTGGGAACAAAACAATTGTCCAAAGTTGTCTTTCTATCTGTCTTTCTTCACACTGTTCATATTCAGATTACTGTTGTACATTTTGCTGTAATTCGACCAAACCTAAGAATTAACCACATTTTATCTGAATAGCAGCAAAGTAGAATATAATTGTTGAATGTTGCAAGCTGTTTTTCACAGACAAGGAAAGCCCTGGACAGGAAGGAACTGTTGGAAATGATGAAAAACATGAGCATCTCCAGATCACAGCATGTCCAGATTTAATCCCAAGGGAATGAGTGATTGATGAGGTACAAGAGGAAAAAGAACTTTCCAATTCTGGAGTGTGGAAGTTATTGATTCCGTGTGAGGGTTGGAGCAGATAGTCATTACGAGAAGCACTAAACAGGCAAAGCCGCACAGGGACTCTCCTGAAATTGAGTTTGAGGGTTGGAGATAGGATGTTGGGCAGGAGATTTAGGGGGTATATGAGGAAAAACCTTTTCATCCAGTGGGTGGTAATGGTCTGGAATGCGCTGCCTGGGAGGCTGGTACAGGCAAGCTACCTCACATCCTTTGAAACATCTCTGCATGAGCACTTGGCACATCATAACATTCAGGGCTATGGGCCAAATGCTGGCTGATGTGATTAGGTGGAAGTTCAGGTGCTTGTGATGTGTTGGTGCAGAGTCGATGGGTCAAAGGGCCCCTTCTCTGCTGTCTGATTCTATGACTCTACGTTTGAAAGCATTTGTGGATCTGGTGATGGGGAATATCACAGGATGGGATAAGGGAAGAGGAGATAAAGGCCTGGTTAATCAAAGACAGAAGGAATGAGCAAAGGCACTAAAATCTCCTGAAGGGTGGGTAACATTAGGGCTCACTTTGAATATCTTTGAAAGGTATTTGGAGCTGTAGCCAAGGCCAAAATGGTCAGTCACAAATTAAACATCGATGTTGAGGAACTGCCGAACTGACCGCTTGCTCTTGTTCATTAATATCTGGCTTTTGATTACAGTCACTAGAACTTAAAATCAATGGAAACTCTTTAGGCCACAACCACCTGGCTACCCTATGTGGGATTTTGGGGGGTTTCCATTTCCAGCATGTGAGTCGTTACGGAATGTCACTCCACCACTGATTGCCTCGCTGAAGACGGGTCTTTGTTTCCAATTCTTTCTTCCAGATATCTGAACTCAGTAAACTGTTTAGACAAGACAACACCTTACAAGGGCAGAAAATATCTTGGGGAATCTGTGTTGTATCCTCTCGATTGCAGCAACATCTTCCGAAAATCCACACATATTTCTCCAACTGTGGGTTTACGGAGGTTTTATTTAGATTCACCATTATATCTTGACTTTAATGTTCTATACCGACTGGGCAGCAGGGACGATTTGGGCCGAATAGCCGTTTCCATGCTGTTAATCTCTAAGACTCTCTGACTGCCATCAAAGTCAGGATCTTATTGGTTCTTTATCTTTATCCACTTGAGGAGCTGTTTTTAATGTTGGGAGCCGGAATCCCCAAACCCTTCAGCTTCTTGATATCATCCAAATTTCCCCCATTCAAGATATTTTTTCAGTGAAATGTAAAACCTCACACTTACTGACATTAAATTCCATTGTTATTCATTGGCCCATTTATCTCAGCCACATTGCTTTGATCCTCAGAATTCAGTACTGCGCTTCCTATTTTAATATTGTCTGCAAATTTCTACATCACTCCCTCTCGCCCTGTATCCTGTTCAATGTTTTTACGCAGTTAACAGGAGTGAGTCCAGAGCAAAACCCTACTGGGTCTCCACTGCCTCATTCCAAACATGCAGAGGAACTGCTCTCAACTCCCATTGTTTCTTCCCATCTCAGCAGTTTGCTTCCCTCCCCCTGATTTAATTCTGCTTCATTTTCTCCAATCAGATTCTTATTGGTAAAATCAAAATACTGCGGATGCTGGAATCGGAAACAAAAATGAAAAATGTTGGAAAATCTCAGCAGGTCTGACAGCATCTGTGAGGAGAGAATAGAGCCAACGTTTCGAATCTAGATGACTCTTCATTCAGCTGTGACGAAGGGTCCTCTAGACTTCAAACGTTGTCTCTCTTCTCTCACCATAGATGCTGTCAGACCTGCTGAGATTTTCCAGCATTTTCGGATCCTGTGAGGTATCGTACTGAAGCTTTCTGAAGATCCATGTACACAACATGCACTGCATTTCTCCACACGCCACATGTGTCACGGATTCCAGTAAGTGTCAGGTGTAGAGTTCACATTTTGGGCCATGGAAAATCTAAATGTGTGTATCATTAATATTCATCTGCCGTGCTTACTTCATAACCATGAAGGTTTCTTTACACTGGTGTTACATCCACTTCACACAAACTGATGGTCACAAATACCTCACAACATAATTTGTTACATCATGCATGTAGGCTTCTCTCATTTCACAATTACATGTTGTATCGCATCATTCCAAGGATTTAACCAAAACCAAAGCACCCAATGTAAAAACATTGGGCCTGATTTTACCATTTTGAGTCTAAGTGCCGAATCTGGGCGTCAAATAGATCCGAGCCTGGAATCCTCTTTCCAGCGCGCCCATACGCGTTTTGCCGGCTCCGGTCCGATTCGTGCTGTGGGCGGGGCTTAGTGCTGGCGGACCAATCGGAGCTCTGAACTGCGCATGCGCAGTTCGAAAAAATCTGACAGCGCGTCCGAGCGCAAAAGAAAAAAAAGCAGAAAGTGGAGAGAGTGGCTCTCTGACGATCATCCTCGGGGGGGTGGGGGAGGGGAGGAGAAGGGTGGGCGGGACCCAGATCATCCTCTGGTTGGGGAGGGTGTGGGGGGGGTGGGGTGGGATCCAGATCATCCTCTGATCGGGCGGAGGGTTCCGCTGTCAGTCTGCGGCCAATTGGTGGGGAAGGAGGGGGCAGGGGCCAGATTATCTTCCCTGCAGGGGCAAGAGAGTGGGAGAGATGGCTGTGGCTGGTAGTGTACCAGTGATGGTGTATCCCTTTATAGGCCCAGCTTGGTCCTTCTCCAGTGTCTCCTCTTGGACTTGTACTGATCTTGTAGCCAGTTTTCATGCGGATCCATTGTGGAATCGGCCGGTTCTGCTTCATCTTCTTAGCGACGAATCACTTCATCCTGAAGGTTTTGGATGGCATGGCCGCACGTCCACTCCGGCAGGAGGGATTCGTTCCTCCAGTGGGGAGGATGGATCGCCCACAGAGTGGCGGCGGACCCCCCTGCCCCCTCCCTCCCCACCGATCGGCCGCAGACTGGCAGCAGCACCACCCCCCCGACCAGAAGATGATCTGGGTCCCAGCCCCCCCCCCCCCCTTCATGCTAATGCGTTTAAATCATCGGGCCGCCCGATTTGGGCACGGGCTGGACCCACACCAGGATCGGGTGTTGGTAAAGCCACGATCTGCTTGGAATCGGGTGCAGATCGCGGTGTAGGCCCGACGCCCAACTTCACCGCGATTTCGCGCCTAAGGTTTGATAAAATCAGGGCCATTATCAGAATCTGCACATGATAGCATCCTCATAACTCAAGTATTGTATTGCATTTCCTTCTGGTTTTCAGTTTTGTTTTTTTTTACACAGAAAAGAATGTTTTATTTAAATCCACAGTCTTATTGTCCTTTTTGCTCTTTGTAGGCAGAGTTCCACTCACGAACCCAATTTCCAAATTTACATGCGGTAAATTCTCTGTTCAAGTTAACAATGACCCATAACTTCCGATTAACGGCGGAAAACCAGAAGCGACCAAATACAGAAGTTTTTTTGCCCTCTTCCCTGTGTTCAAAAATTGCCATCCAACTCCCAATGAGAGCAGCAGCCTTCAGCCTTCAGCGATACAATCACCACAGGCCCCAGTGCGACACAGGAGGACTCTCTCCACCCTCTCTTATGATGGACAAGCTTGGGAACTCCCTTTGAGGTCTTGCTTGGAAATAGCAGTTTTCCACTGAAAACAGAGCAGAAGGATTCCCTGCTCTTAGAAAAGGAACGTTGAAGATTGTTGATTTTTTTTTGCTATTTCTTTTAAGTAGTTAATCCTATTGTTATTGGCTCATTTATAGTGTAATTTTTAAATTTTATTTTTCTGATTGAAGATGAGTATTATTTAATATATATAAATGGACATAAGTTTTGTTGTTTGTTTTAAATCTGTGGAACTCCAATTTAAATCTGCATTAAATTATTATATAACTTTACGTGTGGCATGCTTATAAGTGTTCGGATGTTTTAATTTAGAATATGGAAACTGAAAATTTAATTGGGAAGATGAGTGGTCAGAACTTCGTGGACAATGATTTGGAAACCTGCATGAGGTTGAGCAAAGGAGAGTTCACATTTTGGGCTGTGGAAAATTTCAATGTGTTTATTATTAGTATGCTTCTGTCTTGCTTCCTTCATTTTTATTTACCTCATATTTCACTCTTCTGCTTTGATGTTTCAAAAGGTATTTGTATTATTCCACATTTAATTGTTTTGTTTTAATGTTTGAATGAAACATTAGTAGAATTCTGTGACATTTTATGGAATACTTTTATGAACAAAAATAATGTTATAAATACAAAACTTTGATACTATGTAAACATTTGACGAAACATTTTACTCAGCAGCCGCCCCATGACATTTTGTTTAATTGCCTCATCTTTTCAAATTTCTCACAAAGTATATTTTCCTCTTTAAGACAACAATCAATGAAATATTTTTATACATTAACGCAACAGTTCTGTTGTCTCTAAACAAGGAGGTCAGGGAGGGAGGTATATGAGAACAAACAAAGAACAATACAGCACAGAAACAGGCCCTTCGGCCCTCCAAGCCCGTGCCACTCCCTGGTCCAAACTAGACCATTCTTTTGTATCCCTCCATTCCCACTCCGTTCATGTGGCTATCTAGATAAGTCTTAAACGTTCCCAGTGTGTCCACCTCCACCACCTTGCCTGGCAGCGCATTCCAGGCCCCCACCACCCTCTGTGTAAAATATGTCCGTCTGATATCTGTGTTAAACCTCCCCCCCTTCACCGTGAACCTATGACCCCTCGTGAACGTCACCACCAACCTGGGGAAAAGCTTCCCACCGTTCACCTTACCTATGCCTTTCATAATTTTATACACCTCTATTAAGTCTCCCCTCATCCTCCGTCTTTCCAGGGAGAACAACCCCAGTTTACCCAATCTCTCCTCATAACTAACCCCCTCCATGCCAGGCAACATCCTGGTAAACCTCCTCTGCACTCTCTCCAAAGCCTCCACGTCCTTCTGGTAGTGTGGCGACCAGAACTGGACATAGTATTCCAAATGCGGCCGAACCAACGTTCTATACATCTGCAACATCACACCCCAACTTTTATACTCTATGCCCCGTCCTACAAAGGCAAGCATGCCATATGCCTTCTTCACCACCTTCTCCACCTGTGACTTCACCTTCAAGGATCTGTGGACTTGCACACCCAGGTCCCTCTGCGTATCTACACCCTTTATGGTTCTGCCATTTATCGTATAGCTCCTCCCTACATTATTTCTACCAAAATGCATCACTTCGCATTTATCAGGATTGAACACCATCTGCCATTTCTTTGCCCAAATTTCCAGCCTATCTATATCCTTCTGTAGCTTCTGACAATGCTCCTCACTATCTGCAAGTCCTGCCAACTTCGTGTCGTCCGCAAACTTACTGATCACCCCAGTTACACCTTCTTCCAGATCGTTTATATAAATCACAAACAGCAGAGGTCCCAATACAGAGCCCTGCGGAACACCACTAGTCACAGCCTCCAGCCGGAAAAAGACCCTTCCACTACCTTTATTAAAGTCAAACGCTTTATTAAAGTCCATATAGACGACATCCACGGCCCTTCCCTCGTCAACCATTCTGGTCACTTCTTCAAAAAACTCCACCAGGTTAGTGAGGCATGACCTCCCTCTCACAAAACCATGCTGACTATCGTTAATGAGTTTATTCCTTTCTAAATGCGCATATATCCTATCTCTAAGAATCTTCTCCAACAACTTCCCCACCACGGATGTCAAGCTCACGGGCCTATAATTACCCGGGTTATCCTTCCTACCCTTCTTAAATAACGGGACCACATTAGCTATATTCCAATCCTCTGGGACCTCACCTGCGTCCAGTGAAGAGACAAAGGTTTGCGTCAGAGGCCCAGCGATTTCATCTCTCGTCTCCCTGAGCAGCCTTGGATAGATTCCATCAGGCCCTGGGGATTTGTCAGTCTTTATATTCTCCAACAAACCTAACACTTCCTCCCTTGTAATGGAGATTTTCTCCAACGGTTCAACACTCCCCTCCGAGACACTCCCAGTCAACACATCCCTCTCCTTTGTGAATACCGACGCAAAGTATTCATTTAGGAGCTCCCCTACTTCTTTGGGCTACAAGCATAATTCCCCACTTTTGTCCCTGAGAGGTCCGATTTTTTCCCTGACAACTCTTTTGTTCCTAACGTATGAATAAAATGCCTTGGGATTCTCCTTAATCCTGTCTGCCAAGGACATTTTGTGACCCCTTTTTGCCCTTCTAATTCCCCGTTTGAGTTCTTTCCTACTTTCTTTGTACTCCTCCAGAGCTCCCTCCGTTTTTTGCTGTCTGGACCTCTCTTTTCTTTTTGACCAGTCCCTCAATTTCCCTGGTTATCCATGGTTCTCAAATCCTACCCTTCCTATCCTTTTTTACAAGCACATGCCTGTCCTGTAGCCCTAACAACTGTTCCTTAAAAGACTCCCACATGCCAGATGTGGATTTACCCTCAAACAGCCTCTCCCAATCAAGAGCTGCCAATTTCTGCCTAATCCCACTAAAGTTAGCCTTCCCCCAATCCAACACCTTACCCTTGGGACACCACTCATCCTTTTCCATCACTATCCTAAAGCTAACAGAATTGTGGTCACTATTTGCCACATGTTCCCCTACCGAAACTTTGAAGACCTGACCGGGCTCATTCCCCAGTACTAGGTCCAGTATAGCCCCCTCTCTAGTCGGGCTATCTACATATTGTTCCAAAAAACCCTCCTGTACGCATTTTACAAATTCCTCCCCATTCAGAGTCCCAGCTCCCAGCGATGTCCAGTCTATACCAGGGAAATTGAAGTCTCCCACTACAACAACCCTATTTTTCCTGCACCTATCCAGTATCTCCTGACATATCCGTTCTTCCACTTCCCTTGGGCTGTTGGGGGGCCTGTAGTATACCCCCAACATAGTGACTGCGCCCTTCCTGTTTCTAAGCTCCACCCACAGTGACTTGTTACACGACCCCTCTGAATTGTCCTCCCTCTGCACCGCTGTAATATGCTCTCCAACTAATACTGCTCCTCCCCCACCTCTTTTGGCCCCTCCTCTGTCTCGCCGAAAACACTTGTACCCCGGAATATTCAGCTGCCAGTCCTGTCCCTTTTTCAACCAAGTCTCTGTCACCGCAACCACATCCAAATTCCTCGTGAGCATTAAGGCCCTAAGTTCGTCTGTCTTACCTGCTACGCTCCTTGCATTGAAGTATAAGCACTCCAGATCTCCAGGTCCAGTGGGGTCATCCTCCCCCAGAGTGCTCTTCTTCTTTGCCAGCCTTGTCCCAGCCCCAAGCTCGTCCCCAGCCTCTACACTTGTAGACCTAACATTTTGATCCCCACCCCCCTGCCATACGAGTTTAAACCCCCCCGAACTGCACTGGCAAAACTCCCAGCCAGGATATTCGTGCCCGTCCAACTTAGTTGTGACCCGTCCTTCTTGTCCTCTCCTGAAAACTTCCCATTGATCTCGGAAAATGAAGCCCTCCCTCCTGGACCAGTCCTTTAGCCAAGCATTCAATTGTACTAACTCCCTATTCTTAGCCTCACTGGCACGAGGCATTGGGAGCAGCCCAGAGATGGCCACCCTGGAGGCCCTACTTTTTAGTCTAGTTCCCAACTCCCTGAATTGCTCTCGTACGATCCCCCTGCTCTTCCTATCTACGTCATTTGCACCAATGTGTCCAATGACATCTGTTTCTTTATCTTCCCCTTTTAAGATGCCTCCTATCCGCTTGGAGACATCCATTACCCCAGCACCAGGTAGGCAGACTACCATCCTGGAGTCCCGTTCGCACCCACAAAATCGCCTGTCCGTGCCTCTAACCGACGCATCCCCCACCACTATTGCTCTCCTAACCCCTCTCTTTCCTTTCCGGGCCACAGAGCCTGACTCTGTGCCATTGACCTGGTCACTGTGGCTTACCCCTGGAGAGTCATCCTCCTCCACACTATCCAAAACAATATACTTGTTTTGGAGTGGGACCACCACAGGTGACCCCTCCACTAATTGCTCACTCCCCTCCCCTCTCACACCGGTCGCCGAGCCCTTCCTATTATGAGAGACAGCCACTGGAGTACTCTCTGGTACGATACCCTTCTGACATTTACTCCTCCTAGCTGTGACCCACGTGTCTTCCTCCCGATGAGGAGGGGAAAGGAGGAGAAGGTGAGGATGGGAGAACGAGGAGAAGGGAGGGAGGGGGGAGTGACGAGTAGGAACATCAAAAAATTGTATGTTACATGTAGCCTGACTCCTCTGTGCCTCGGTTAAAGCCTCAAAAGAACTTCAGTTAAAAAGCCTAGCTAAAAGCGTGATGTACCAGAGGTGGTGGAACATGACTCCAGATTTTCAATCTGCCCTGAATTCTGCAATCCCTAACAGACAGTGTTCACATCAGCTTACAGGAGACTTGCAAATGTCATCTTAAGAAATAGTTAGCTAAAGCATTTGATCCAGCCAAGTTCCATTCTTCCCACTGTAAAGTTAGAGCTCATTTCTCCAAGGGGTTTCTAAGGATCAACATTGCACCAGGGAGACTCTTAAAATTAGGATAAACACTTCTTAAAATACATAGCCAGTTCCAAATGGACTTTAGCTGAAACTTATTCCAGACACTAACGTCCTAATTTATATACGTATGATATATATATATGTTATATATTAATATACTTTTTTTTCTGGACTTAATGGCCCTATTTTACCATTGCGTCGCGCGTGGTAAAGTCGGGTGTGAGGCCATTAACGTGATCCGCCCACTTTACCGAAACCGGGGAATGGTGGCAATCCGCTTCGCGCCCAAAATGGGCACAACGGCGTTTTAAATGCATTTGCATGCATTTCAATTGAATTAATGAACCGCCCACCCAACTTAATCAGCATTTCTCCCTTTACTGTCGCATTCGCCGATCCGGAATCGCGCCAAAATGAACCTGCTGAATAAAAGTCTGAATCGGGCGCTCCAGCTGCTGAAGAGCGAGTTCAGAGCTTCCATCAGCTCTCTGACTCAGATTGGTGGTGGGGGGGGAAAGGGAGGCGGGTCAGGTCATTCTCTGGTTGGGGGCGGGGGGAGTGAGGCCAGATCGTTGTCTGGTTGGGGGGGCGGGGAGGAGGCAGGTCAGATCTATCTCCAGTGGGGGGGAGGGGGGGGGGGGCTGGAGGGAGGCCTGATCGTTGGCTGGTGGTGGGGGGAAGGGCCGATCGTTGTCTGGGGGGCAGGGAGGGCCGATCGTTGTCTGGTGGGGAGGGAGGAGGAGGCGGGTCAGATGTTCCTTTGGGAGGGGGGGATGAGTGAGGCCAGACCATTCTCTGGGGCGGGGGGGGCGATGAGTGAGGCCAGATCGTTGTCTGGGGTTGGGGGGTTGAGTGAGGCCAGACCATTCTTTGGGGGGGTGGGGGGGTGAGTGAGGCCAGATCATTGTCTGAGGTGCGGGGGTGAGAGGGTGGTGAGTGAGGCCAGATCATTGTCTGGGGGTGGCTGGGGTGAGTGAGGCCAGACCATTCTCGGGGAGGGGGGGAAGTGAGGCCAGATCGTTGTCTGGGGAGCGCGTGGGGGAGGGGGCGGTGAGTGAGGCCAGACTATTCTTGGGGTGGGGGGAGTGAGGCCAGATCGTTCTCTGAGGGGGTGGGGTGGAGGAGGGAGGCGGGTAAGATGTATCTTTGGTGGGGGGGGGGTGGGTCGGCCCAATCGCTCACTGGTTGGGGGGGGCAGATCGATCTCTGGTGGGGGGGGGAAGGGAGCAGTGGTTGCAACCAATCTGGGTAGCAGGGGGTGGGTGGATAAGGGGGACAGTGATGTCTGGGGGGGCCATTGATCCCGCTTTTCGCTCCCGGGCCGCTTTCTCCACTTTCTGCGGCCCAGGAGCGATCTGACGTGGCCGCGCTTTTACAAATGTTTTTCCGACTGCGCTTGTGCAGTTCAGAGCTCTGGTCGTTTCGGGCGCACTGAGCTCCGTCCACAGCGCCATTCACACTCGTGATTTTTTTTTCAGGCTAAGTGCGTATGGGGGCGTCTGAAAGCAGATTTCCAAGTCGGATCTGAATTACGCCGATTCAGCACTGAGAATGAAAATGGTAAAATCAGGCCCAAGATGCCATGACAAAATTGTAAAAAATATTTTCATAAATCTGTCTTTCAATTTCTGTGTATTATGTATATTTAAAGATTTTTTAAAATCATTGACAAAAAAATTAACCCAGGCAAAGAATGCCTGCTGCTTCTACTCACTGCAGTTCGACCAATAAATGTGTGGAAATAAATAAGGGTAAAAACTCACCTGTCAACAGCGCATGTGAGGGAAGTTAGGAAGAGATTGCAGCTCAGCCCTCCAATACCGGCAGCTTCATAAAACTGTTTCAACTTGGCGCTTCCAGCACGGATGTCGATGCCTCCAGACTTGCGTATTTTCCCGACACGCATGTGTGGCGCACAGTCCACTCAAGTCAAGATTGGGGCTGGAAGTTGCGGGCCAATGTGAAAATGGCATTTTTGTGCATTAACGTCTCATTTCTTCTCTTGTCAAAATCTCATTGAACTGTTTCCAGATGCTTCTTCTGTTGACTCAAATGGTTTTGTGTTCCTGCTTATTTTGTTCATTGAACCTCTTCTGATCTTGTTGTTTCCTCCAGTCCCATTTCCAATGGATTCTTTTCAGTTCTGTTTGGAATGTTCTCACCTTTTCTCATCCTTTTGCCTTTTCCTCCAATTCAAGTTTTTCACTTCCATTTCTCTTTCTGTTTCTAATTTGTTCATTTGTGATTGAAGTTTTGCCAATTTAATTGCCTCATCCTTTGGAGAACTTGCTTTTCAGACTCTCTCAGCACAATAGGGGCAAAGTGTAAAATCAAAGCAACACCTCCATCCATGCAAACACCTTTACTTAACATGAATCTAACTCGCGTTTTAAACTTTTCTTACACAGCAATTTGACTGACTTAAATCTATGGGTGAGATTCTCTGGCCTCCCCTCAGCATTTTTCTCAGCAGGGGTATGTGACACGCCGTTCGCTGGTGGTGGATCCTCGAGTTGCGCCACTTTCCATGGGAATTCCCATTGAAGCCAATCCACACCGCCAGGAAACCCACCACAGGGGGTGCACCATCAGCAAGAGCAGGGAATGCCACGGCGTGAATGGCTGGAGAATCCTGGCCTGTAACTTCTTTCAAATATCCAACAATACAAATATAGATTGCTAAAACTACCTCCGCTTCCTGACTGGCAGATAAAGTAAGAAATAAAGTTTATTTGTCAGTCACAAGTAAGGCTCACATTAACACTGCAATGAAGTTATTGTGAAATTCCCCTGTGTGTGGAACGTTTAAGTTGGCAATTCATTTAAAGCCCCTGGGGGTGATTCTCCCTGCCCGCTGCGCTGCTCCAGCAGCCAAATAGGCAGCGAGACAGAATCGGAGGCCATTTGGGGGGCTTTCCGTGGGGTGCCACATCCTCTGCGCATCTCCGTGGTCCAGATTTGTGGCGTCGTCAGCTCCGCGCTGGAAATCGGCGCAGATCTGATTTAAATATTATAATCTGCATTTACATCCTATTCGCGGGCCGGGACTGAAGTCTCCGGGCTGCGAGCCTCTTCCTCCCACCAGGTGTGGTTCACTCCAGCGGGGTGTACAACACCTCCCCACTAACTGGGAGGTGGCAGCCCGACCCTGTGGACTGAAGGGAGGACATGGAGGCCCCCGAGGAGGTCGGGGTAATGGGGAACCCCCTGAACATTGCCAGCCTAGCAGTGCCAGCCTGGCCCTCTGGCACTGCCCAAATGGCAAACTGGCAATGCCTAAGGGGCACCTTGACATTGCCTACCAGTCATCGGGCAGTGTCAAGGGACCCAGAGGCAGAGAAAGTAGGGCCTATTGGGGATGGGGCTATGGGGTGCGATCAGTGGTGTGTCCTGTTGCCACTCTGCAGTCAGAATCAGTGGCAGAGGGAGTTAAGGTGCTGAAAGGGGCTGGTCATCATGATCAGGGGGGCTGCCAGGTAGGTCCGGCTGCGTGGAGGTTGCCAGGACTGCGGGTGGTGGGGGGTCGGGACTGCTGGAGTTGTGGGTGGTCGGGGAGTTCGGGCTTGGCGGGTGGTCACATTGGGAGATTTCTGGGAGGCCAGCGATTGGGGGACCACCGGGTTGGCCAGCGATGGAGCTGACCAGTGACTGAGAGGCCGGCAATGCTGGGCTACTGCGCATGCATCGATCTCTGCCATGACAGATTGGAGCATGCACAGTGGTCAGCGCTATGCTGCTGGCCTCTCCAGCGGGAAAAGACCCCACCCCTGATTTTCAGTGTGAATCTCCTTCAGATTGTGGAAGACTCATTTTGAAAATCCCGCTAAAAGAAACAGCAGAGGTTACTCCACTTTTTTACGCAAATTCGGCACTTAGAACCTTCTTGAGAGAATCCCTGCCTGGACCTTCTTTCAAATATCCAATAATACAAACATAGATTGCTAAAATTATCTCTGCTTCCTGACATAGGGATATGGTCTGTGGAACTATGAAGCTGTCAAGTCATTTCAAGCCCCTGTCTTTAAATTTTGATGCAAAGAATGACTGCTCTGACTCTCGGTTGAAAAGAAGTTGGTGTTTGCAATTTCAGTAGATGTTTCAGATAAACCTGAAGCTCATCATTAAAATATTAGTACTGCTTGGTTGTATCAACAACATATCCTTCACACAGCGGGGGACCTGTACTTTTGCAGTTTCATAGAGTCATAGTCATAAAGTTATAAAGTAGAGAAGAGGCTCTTTAACCCATTGGGTGGACACAAACAAAACTACACAAAACCTACATTAATTCCACTTTCCAGCATTTGACCCATAGCCTTGAATGCCATGACATTTCAAGCACTCATCCACATACCTTTTAAAGGCTTTGAGGTTTCCCTTCTCGACTAACCTCCAGGCAGTGCATTCCAGACTCCCACCGTCCTCTCGGTGAATAACATTTTCCTCAATTCCGCCACCCTCCTCCAGCTGTCTGCACCTTAACTTAAAATTATGCCCCCTCATTATTGACCCCTCAACTGAGGGGAACAGCTGTTTCTTATCCACCCTGCCATTACCCCCTCGTAATCTTATACACCTCAATCAGGTCCCCACTCAGCCTTCTCTGCTCTAAAGAAAACAACACAAGCCTATCCAGCCTCTTGTCATCGCTCAAATGCTCCATCCCAGGAAACATTCTGGTGAATATCCTCTGCCCTGTCTCAAGTGCAATCACATCGTTTCCATAGTGAAGTGATGTTAGATAGTTAAGTGGTTGCATTATAGTTTTAGCCACATGATTCGATGGTGATGTCACTGAGGTGTTTTGCAGCCTCCTGCTTTAGTTTCATTCATACTCGATGAAGGCAACAGCTCCTGCAATAAATCTGTTGTTGTTATTTTGAATCTATGTGTGCAAAGCACATCTGTTTCTTTTTGTTTAAACCAACAGCTCTTAACCGAGTTAGGAATGACAAAAAGAAAATTGGTGTTGAGTCAGGAATTTGTATCATTGTGAACATCAAAAAAAGACCTTGGGGCGATTATCCCCGGGAGAATCACGTGCCGGCCAATTCGTGGGATTCGCACATGCATTCCCGGCATGCATGCATCACCCAGCGCCGGATATCCGGCACAGTCGGGACCATGCTGGAAACCGATGGGAACAGCAGGGAAGTCATTTCAATCTATTTTTACTCTTATTTAAACGTGATTATCGGGCCCGGGACTGAAGTCTCTGGACTCGCCAGCATCTCCCACCCAGCCAGTACAACTTCACTCTGGCAGGGTTCAGACTAGCTCCACACTATCGGGGAACTAGCAGCCTGACCCTGCTGGAGTTAAGGGAGGGCAATCGGGGCACCCAGGGGGTCAGTCATCAAGGGCGTGGTGCTCCCTGGAGGTGGGCACACGGGCAGCGCCAGCCTGTGTCCCCCAGCACTGCCCAAGTGGCAAAATACCCATGCCCAGGGGCATATTGGCACTGCCCATCAGGAAAGGTTAAGTGCCAATGGGGTCGGGCCTGGGGGCAGCGAGAGCTGGGGGTGGGGCCTCGGGGCTGATTGGGGGCTGCCACTCTGCATGGGGATCAGTCGAGGCTGGAGGGAGGCCAGCGATCGGGGCGGGCTGGGAGTTGGATCTGCCAGGGGTCTGCATCTTCCGGGGGTGGCTCGACCAGGTGTAGGTGTGTCTTCGGGGGGGATCTGCCTCCCGTGGAAGGGGGGGGGGGGGTGGCAGCTGCCGGGGAGATTGTCATTGCTGAGTGGCGGGGGGTGAAGATCGGGTGATCCAGGATGGGAGGAGAGTCGGGGCTTGCCCGGGAATGGCCGTGCAGACTGCGATCGGACTGGAGTGGGGGCGTTGATTAGGGGGAAAGCACTGCGAGGGTCCCAGAATGGCCAGCTTTCAAACTGGTCAGCAAACGGCAGGATGACAGTTCGGGGCCACTGTGCTTGCACAGAGGCCCTGAGCTGAAAGACCCTGGCAAAAATAGCTCCCTCCCACCCGCCGCCCCCCTCCAAGCTTTTAATAACGTTCATGATTGTGACCTTTGCATTGCACAGAGTGCGGGAGATTCTAATGTGAACTCCCACTGAATAAACAATTGTGATTTACCCCAGTTTTCCCATAAATTCAACACTTAGAATTGGGAGAATCACCCCCCTTAAGTGTGAGAAAAGATTGTGGGTGTGATTTTCCAGGCCTGTTGAGCTGCTTGAGTAGCGCAGCGAGTCGGGAAATGTCAGCAGGAGGTCCCAAACAGGAATCACAACCGGCGTCATGTCACTTGTGATCTTCCCAGACTATTTTCATTAACGTAATCAGCTGGACACCAGGGAACAGCATGAGGCTGATTACACAATGCAAATGCTTATTTGCAACACATAGCAATCTGGGGAAGCAATCATCTGGGCTCGCTAAAGATTCTGACCCCTCCAGAGGAGGTCCGCACCAGCGGGGATCACATGTGGTCCCCAGCAACAGGGACCTAACGTGTCGGCCTTGCGGGTGGGAGCAATGGCCATAGAGGCCCCTGGGTGGGTGGGGACTGGGGTTCACCCCTTGGGCAGAGCCAGCCTGGCATCCTGACATGCCAATGGGCACCCTAGCATTGCCCACAGGGCACCCTGGCATTGCCAGCCTGGCACCCTGGCAGTGCACAACGGGGACCAGGGATTGCCAAGAGGTAGTGGGGCCTGAGGGTGCAGGGCCAGATGGGGTGGAACCAAAATGGGGGTGGGGCAAGTTAGGAGGGGAGGAAATGAGGCAAGTCTTCATTGCGTTGTGTGGGCTGGTGGTGGGACAAGGCTCGGAAGCTGGAACCGGCCACCAGGGGGGTGGCCATCAGGGGTCGGGACCAGTCTTTGGGGGAGTTTATGGCTGGCAATCGGGGAGGGTCGCACTCCGTCCCCCCCACTCAGTGCTGTGGGGATTCAGGGCCAGCAATGTCAGAGGGGAAGGAGTCTGGGCTGGCGATCGGAATGCCGGCAATGTCCCAGGTAGGCGCATGTCAACCTATCTCTCTATCTAATGAGTGCTAGCCCCCTCAGCCATCAGACACCGGACTCCTGGATGAGAGCAGGCTCCAACACTGCCCCCCGCCCCTTCCACCGGTGTGAGCTCCGTGATGGACTCTGTAATGCACAGAGGGCCATAAAGAAAAGAAGCAGTGACAGGCTAAATAGTTGGCTTTGTCCGGGGAAGGTCTTGTCTCACCAACTTGATCGAGTTTTTTGAAGAAGTGACAAAGATAAATGATGGGGGAAGGGCTGTGGATGCAGCTTATATGGAATTCAATAAGGCATTTGACAAGGTCCCAAATGACAGACTGGGATGAAAACTAAAATCACCTGGTATTCGAGGTGGGCTGGCAAGATGGATACAGAACTGATTTGGTCACAGAAGACAGACAGCAGGGGTGGAAGGGTGCTTTTCAGAATTGAGACCTGTTGCTAGTGGTGTTGCGCAGCGATCAGCGCTGGGACCTCTGTTGTTCATAGTATATATAAATGATCTGGTGAAAAATATGGGTGGTTTGATTAGTCAGTTTGCAGATGACACGAAGATTGATGCATTTGCTGATCGTGCTGGGGATTGCCAGAGGAGACAACATGATAAAGATTTATTGGAAACTTGGGCACAGAAATGGCAGATGGAGTTTAATCTGGACAATTGCGAAGTGTTACTTTTAAGAGGATTAATTTTAAGTGTGAATTACACTGTAAATGGCAGAGCCGTTAAGAACATTAACATACAGAGGGATCTGGGTGTGCAAGTCCACAGTTCCCTAAAAGTGGCAACACAGGTAGCCAAGGTGATTAAGAAGGTCTACGGCATGCTTGTCTTCATCAGTCAGGGCATTGAGTACAAAAGTTGGCAAATCATGTTGCAGCGATATAAAACCTTGCTCAGGCCGCATTTGGAGTGTTGCGTGCAGTTCTGGTCACCATGCTACTAGAAAGATGGAGAACATTTGCAGAGAGTGCAAAAAACTTTTCTCCAGGATGCTGCCTGGCCATGGGAGTGTTGGCTCTGAGGAGAGGTTGAATAAATAAGGATTGTTTTCACTGGAAAGGCGGAGGCTGAGGGGATACCTGACAGAGGTCTACAAAATTATGAGAGGCAGAAGCAAGGTGGATACTGAGAAGCTTTTTTCTCAGGGTGGAAGTGTCAATTACAAGGGGGCAGAGGTTCAAGGTGAGAGGGGGAAGGTTTAAGCGAGATATGCGGAGAAGTTTATCATGCAGAGAGTAGTGGGTGTCAGGAACGTGCTGCCAGAGGAGGTGGTGGAACCAGGCACATTAGCAACATTGAAGAGAAATCTGGATGGGGGCATGAATAGGAAGGGAATAAAGGGATATGGTGCGAGTGAGGGCAGAAATTCCTCTTTAGTTTAGTTAGGGCATCAATGATCAGCACAGGCTTGGAAGGCCGAACGGCCTGTTCCTGTGCTGTACTGTTCTTTGATCTTTCTTCTGAAATTCAGAGGTGGAAACAAATAATTGGAGAATTGATGTTGGAATCATTCCCAGCGTAAAGATGGTTGTGATGGCTGGTGGTCAATCGTTTCAGTTCAAGGACATCTCACTGCAGTTCTTCAATGTAGTGGCCAAGACTTCAACCGTCTTCAGCTGCTTCATCAATGACTTTCCTGGACAACATCCAGCGTTGTCCTGACAAGTGGCAAGCGTCGTTCACATTACACACGTGTCAGGCAATGACCATCGACAACAAAATAGAATCTAACCATCGCCCCATGACATTCAACGGCATTCCCATTGCTGAACTCTCCCCTATCAAGATCCTGGGCATTATCATTGACCAGAAACTGAACAGGACTCGACATATAAATGCTTGCCTCCAGGACACTCCCTCCCAGACTGGGAAAAATGTCGATGTTCCTGCACTGTCACTGGGTCAAAATCCGGGAACTCAATCCCTAACAGCAATGTGGGTGTACCTACACCACATGGACTGCAGCAGATCAAGAAGACAGTTCAACAGCACCTTCTCTATGCCAGCTTGATATGGACAATAAATGTACTTTCAGCATTCAGTGTTTTGGCAAGGGGGGGATCCTTCATGAGAATTACTTAGGCTTTCCTGCCGGTGCGACTGGGCTCCCATTTCGTTTCCAGCAATCTGCCCAAATGTGACCCAGCTTGTTATGATGGAAACACGCAGTCCCTTGAATGTCACTTCCACCCTCAGCACTTCCTCTCTGGATTGAAAAGTGATTTCCTGACCATTCCCAACTGACCCTTCTGCTTTTTACTGAACCCAACAGGGCAGTGAATCTATTCAAGGTTTTTCAAAGGGGAAAAGATAGGGGGAAAGGAGAGAGGAATGGGTGTGAGTGGATCATTCTTTCAACGGCCAAAGCAGTTTTAAGAAGTTGAATGATCTCTTTTCTGTAGCCAGTTCCATGATGTTTCAATTCGAGTGCTTGTGTTGGTGTTTATCAATTGGAAATAAAACAATTCTGTCTTTTTTTAAATTATCGAGGTTAACATCACAATACATTGTATTTTTCATCTCTCCCTCTGCCTCTCGCGTTATATTAGTGGATGCAGATTCCTGAAATGATTGGACAAGTGAGAAGCTGTCCTCCCAATGTCTTTGAATTGTTCATTATGTCTTGCCAAGGAATTTTGGATGAGAAAGAACGTACACTTATAGAATGTCTTTCACAACTTTAGTTCATCCTAAAACGGAACGGTGGCACAGTGGTTAGCACTGCTGCTTCAGGGACCTGGGTTCGATTCCCGGCCTGGGTCACTGTCTGTGTGGAGTTTGCACATTCTCCTCATGTCTGCGTGGTTTTCCTCCGGGTGCTCCAGTTTCCTCCCACAGTCCAAAGATATGCGGGTTAGGTTGATTGGCCATGCTAAAATTGCCCTTAGTGTCCTGGGATGCGTAGGTTAGAGGGATTAGTGGGAAAAATATGTAGGGATATGGGAGTAGGGCCTGGGTGGGATTGTGGTCGGTGCAGACTCGATGGGCCGAATGGCCTCTTTCTGTGCTGTAGGGTTTCTAAGATTCTAAGATTCTAAAGGACTTTGCATGCGATAAAGATTGAAATGTAATCACTGTTGGGACACCTCCATCTAGTCTACCATGTCCTGATGTCCACCTGTCCCAGCCCTGAACTCACATCTTTGTGTAGTTCTCTCCTATCGTGCCTTCTACAGCTCACCTTGTCTCTGAGAGCCACTTCCTGCTCCCCACAGCCCATAATTCTCAGTCTCAAATGTATGAGAACCAGCTAACAAATACAAGGAAAGTCTCAGTGTTGTGTGTCACTATTTGTAGGAGTTGATTGTGAGGGTGTTTTCTGCCGTGAACAGAATGTAAATGTAACATTTTCCACCTTCCTGGAATGCTCTGAAAGCATTGCTGAGTAATGAGCTGTGACCCCATTATTGGATTCATGAGCTATCCACGTGCTCACTATTACAGCCCAAGTTGAGAGACCTTGTAGATTATTCAACTGATTCAACAGTGAATCAGATCCAATCATCAACCCAATGCGCTGAAACTAAATATAGAAACCCCGCCTGTCTCTCCAATGAGTCTGTTTCGATGAATTCAACCTGATCTCAGTTACTATATTTCTGCATGAATAACATTCTCCTTGTTCATTGAGAAACCTATCTGTTGACCCATTGGGTAACAGGCTCCACCCTGTTTCTTTAATGTGAGTTGTAGAACTGTACCTTTTAACATTTTCTCTATTTGCTCTTCATATTTTTGCTTCTTCTCACTGGATAACTTTGTTTTACCGCTTATCTCAAGGGAGGTGTGGTCTTTCCAAAGATGCCACTCGGTACCTGGTGGCGATGGCTGTAGTGAATCTGCTGGTTGTTATTATTTGGGTCATACTGGTGAAAATTAATACCTTCAATCTGCACATTGGATTGAACTTGTGCACACATGCCAATGGCAGCAGAGACGTTATTGCTTTTGCAGCTGTTAGCAGCTCTGTCTGGCTCACAGTCGCCTTCACCTTTGACCGAATGGTGGCCATTTGCTTCCAGAAACTGAGGATGAAATACTGCACTGAGAAAACAGCAGCCATTGTTATCACAATGGTGAGTTTACTGTGTTTAATAACCAAAATCCCGGTGCTTTTTAAGTATGAGCCATATTTCTGCCAAATAATACCCAAGTTCTACATTTTTCTTGCATGGCAATTCTTTGACTGCACAGATCACATTTTAACTCCAGTGCTCCCCTTCGTGCTGATACTGCTGCTCAATACTCTCACTGTCAGGCACATCCTGCTGGCCAGTGCAGTCCGCAGGAAACTGAGGGGACAGCGAAACGGGGAGGAGCAGAATGATCCAGAAATGAAGAATTGAAGAAGATCCATCATTTTAGTCTTCACCATATCAGGCAGTTTATCCTGTTATTTACACAGTGACATCGAGGAAGTTCAGAGAGGAGGAGATGAATATTGTGAAATATCCCTTTACTGTCATCCGGAATTTCATTAAACAATGCTGCGAAAGCAGAAAAATTTAAACCTGGACTGGATAGCAAAGTTATTGTTCCAATCCAGCTCAACTCCTGTTGAATAAACGTATCCAAAGGACTTTGAAAACGAGAATCAGAATCTTCTTCAAATCTACAGATGAGAGACGATCTTACTATCAAGTTGCGCCCGTTTCCGTGAGCCGAGTAGTGGAATCTGCGCCCGCCTCTGCGCCCGTTTCTCCTTTACCAAGGGCCAAAAATGGCTGCCGTCAGGACCATTGTTGTTGGGACGGAGTGGTGGGGGGGTGGTGGGGGGGTGGTTGGGGGTAAGTGGCAGAGGGTCATGGGGGTTCCCCTGCCACTCCTGTGCATGATCGATGGAGCGGGGGGGGGGGGGCGGGGGGGGGGAGGAGGGTGAGGTTGGTCCCCTGCCATTTGCATGCATTTAAATTGACTTAATTGGCTGCATGCCAAAACTTACCGGCACTTCCACCTTTACTGCCGCGTTTGCCTGTCCAGATTCGGCGTGAAACTGACATGGTCTGCAAAGGTCTGATTTGCGCACTCCAGCTTCTGAGGAGGTAAGTTCTGAGCTTCCGGCGGCTCTCTGACTCAGATCGGTGGTGGGGGGGGGGGGGGAGGAAGGTGGGTCAGATGGCTCTCTGGTGGTGGAGGGAGGTGGTCAGATTGCGCTCTGGTGGTGGGGGGAGGGAGGTGGGTCTGATGGCTCTCTGGTGGGGGGTAGAGAGGTGGGTCAGATGGCTCTCTGGTGGAGGAGGGAGGAGGGTCAGATGGCTCTCTGGTCGGGGGGGGGAAACGGGCCAGATGGCTCTCTGGTGGGGGGGCAGGCGACAGGTCAGATGGCTCTCTGATGGAGGACAGGAGTGCGGGGGACAGGGGCGGGGAGACAAGGGGGTCCGCTGCCACTGTGTGTGTGATTGGTGGGGGGAAGGGAGGGTCCGCTGCCACTCTGCGTGTGATCACTGCGGGGGGAAGGGAGATGGGGCCATGATCATTCTGGGTAGTGGGGGGGTGGTGCGGGGATAAGGGGGTCAGTAATGTTGTGGGGGTTGGGCAATGTCTGTGGGGGGCCAGGTGGAGGCATTATCCGGCCCGAGAGCGATGTGGCAGGGGAGCGCTTTTCTAATCATTTTACTGTGCATGCGCAGTTGAAGGCTCCGATTGGAGCTGCAGTGTTTCAGGTGCGATAAGCCCCATCCACAGGCTTCTGCAGCACGATTCAGAATCGTTGCTGTTTTTCAGGCAGTGGATGGAGGCGCCTCATAACGGGTCCACAAGTCGGATCTGAAACACTCCCAGCTTCAAGTCCGCCCAGCACTGAGAATTAAAATGGTAAAATTGGGCCCATTATAGTAAGGTAACAGTTTAAAAGTGGATTTTCTAGGCTCTGAGAAACAATTGATTTGAAGATATTCGGAAGAATTTTAGTTTGTCTCAAACAGAAAGACATTCTGACAAGCCAAAAGCAAAGAATCAAATGAAACAGATTTCATCTCTCACTAACTCTACAGAAGAAATACTGTGAGTCTGAAAGGAATGGAAGCAACTGATTCAGTGAGAAACAGAAAAATTGAGGAAGCCGTGTAGAGATGGTGATTGTTGTTGTTGAGAACTGATAATAAAAATAGTTTGAAAACTGCCTTTTCAGGGAAAGTGAAATCTTTGTGAGGAATTTAGAATGTCGACAAATTGAAAACTCCTGGAAAGCAGGAACATGGAGACAATTGCTGAATCATCAACCTGGGGAGAACAAACAGCATTAGGAACATGGTTGTGGTTGTGGAGGGTACAGGAGTGCAGTGGTTGGCACTGCTGCCTCACTGCGCCAGGGACAGATTTGTTTTCTGGCCTGGGTACAGAGACTGTACGTTCTCCCCATGTCTGCATGAGTTTCCTCTGAATGCTCCGGTTTCCTCCCACAGTATGAAAAATGTGCTGGTTAGATGCATTGGTCATGCTAAATTGTCCCTCAGTGTACCCGAATAGGTGACGGAGTGTGGCGACAAGGGGATTTTCACAGTAACTCAATTGCTGTGTTAATGTAAGCCTATCTGTGACACTAAAAATAAACTTTAAACTTCACTGTTCTACATTTTGCTGCAATTTGACCAATTTAAAAAAACAATTTTTATGTACCAGCATGCTTTGCAAAAAATGTTTCAAGGTGAAATATAATTGTTGAATGTTGCGAGCTGTTATTCACAGACAAGAAAAACCCTGGGCAGGAATGAACTGTTGGAAATGATGGAAAACATGAGCATTTCCAGATTATGGCATGTTTTTTTAATTCATTTGTGGGAAATGAGTGTCGCTGGCTCACCAGCCCTCACTGCCCAGACCTCGTTGCTCTTGAGAAGATGGTTGTGAGCTGCCTTCTTGAATTGCTGCAATCCATGTGCTGTGAGTTGACCCACAATGCTGTTAGGGATGGAATTCCAGGATTTGAACCCAGCGACTGCGAAGGAACAGTGATATATTTCCAAGTCATGACAGAGAGTGGCTGGGAGGTGAACCAGATATGGTGTTCCCATATCTGTTGCCCTTGTCCTTCTAGAGGGAAGTGGTCGTGGGTTTGGAAGGTGCTGTCTAAGGACCTTTGGTGAATTGCTGCATTGTAGCTTGTAGACAGTACACACTGCTGCTACTGAGCATTAGTGGTGAAGGGACTGGATGTTTGTGGATGTGGTGCCAATCAAACGGGCTCCTTTTTCCTGGATGGTGTCAAGCTTCTTGAGTGTTTTTGGAGTTGCACCCATCCAGGCAAACGGAGAGTATTCCATCACACTTCCTATCTTGTGCCTGGTAGATGGTGGATCGGCTTTGGGATGTCAGGAGTTGAGTAACTCGCCGCAGTATTCCTCGCCTCTGACCTGCTCTTGTAGCATACTGTGTTTGTGTGGTGAATGCAATTGAGTTTCTGACCAATGATAACCCAAGAATGTCGACAGTCGGGGATTCGGTTATGGAAGCACCATTGGATGTCAAGGGGCGGTATTTAGAATGTCTCTTATTGTTGATGGTCATTGCCTGGCTTTGTGTGGCATGAGTGTTACTTGCCACTTGTCAGCCCAAGCCTGGGTATTGTCCAGGTCTTGTTGCATTTGAACATGGACTGCGTCAGTATCTGAGGAGTCGCGAATGGTGCTGAACATTGTGCAATCATTGGCAAACATCCCCACTTCTGACCTTATGATGGAAGGAAGGTCATTGATGAAGCAGCTGAAGATTGTTGGGCCTAGGACACCACCCTGAGGGACTCCTGCAGAGATGTCATGGAGCTGAGATGACTGACCCTCCACAACCACAACCATGTTCCTATATACCAGGTATGACTCAAACCAATCGAGTTGCCCCGATACCCATTGATTCTGATTCTTCTAGGGCTCCTTGATGCCACACTTGGTCAAATGTAGCCTTGATGTCAAGGGCTATCACTCTCACCTCACCTCCAGAGTTCAGCTCTTTCATCCATATTTGAACCAAGGCTGTAATGAGATGACCCTGGTGAAACCCAAACTGGGCATCACTGAGCAGGTTAATGGTGAGCAGATGCTGTTAGATAGCACTGTCGATGACCCCTTCCATCACGTTATTGATGATCGCGAGTAGACTGATTGGGCAGTAATTGGCTGGATTGGATTTGTCCTGCTTTTTGTATACAGGACATACCTGGGCAATTTTCCACATTGTTGGGAAGATGCCAGTGTTGTAACTTTCCTGAAAGAGCTTGGATAGGGGAGTGGTAAGTTCTGGAGCAGAAGTCTTCAGTAATATTGCCGGAATGTTATCAGGGCTCATTCCCTTTGCAGTATCCAGTGCCTGCAACCGTTTCTTGACATCATGCGGAGTGAATCGGATTGGCTGGAGACCAGCATCTGAGATGCTGGGGACCACTGGAGGAGGTCACAAAGGATCATCCACTCGGCCCTTCTGGCTGAAGATTGCTGCGAATACTTCAGCCTTATCTTTTGCACTGATGTGCTGGGCTCCTCCATCATTGAAGATGGGAATATTTGAGAAGCCTCCTCCTCCAGTGTGTTGTTTAATTGTCCATCACCATTCATGAAAGGATGTGGAAGGACTGCAGAGCTTAGATCTCATCCACATCCCGATTTGATCCCAGTGGAATAAGTGATTGATGAGTTACAAGAGGAAAAAGAACTTTCCAATTCTGGAATGTGGAAGTTACAGATTTCATGTAAGGCTTGGATTAGACCGTCATTAGGAGAAGCACTAAACAGGCAAAGATGCACAGTGAATATCCGGAAATTGAGTTTGAGGGCTGGAGATAGGTTGTTTGAATGGAGTTGTAGAATTGATCATGGGGAAGAGTGTGGAATGGGATAAAAGAAGAGGAGATAAAGGCCTGAGTAATCAAAAACAGAAGGAATAAGCAACGGCACTAAAATCCACCCAGAGGGATATACCTCACCTCGTAATCTTGCACGGATGTATGAGGCGGTAGGAAGTGATTGGTTTTGAACAATTAACAGAACTTTATTTTTTAAGCTGGTGACAACCTCATTCAAACAATTAACAAACTGAATAAAATCCCAATAGAATGCTGCACAAATACTACAAGACTAATTTAGGAATAGTGAAATCAGTCATTACAGAATTTAATCACTCTCAAGTAAAATACAAACAGGCATCTTTGGAAATATGACCTTTATTCAATGATGTTCACATCTGGAACACTTTGGGTTGGTATTTCTCTCTATTCTAATGGTAGTTTACAAAGACATTCATGAAACTGCAGGATTTCCACAAGAGCCTCGCCTACCTTCAGACTGAAGAGGTGGCATAATTCTCTCCCAGTCACCCCCCTTGTCTGGATTTATATACCTGGACTTACCTCACGGTATTCCTGCAATCTGAATGGCTTGCGGTTGTCAGTAACCTTCACATTTGAATTCCATTGCTTTTGTGATTCTGCGTGCTTGCTTTAAACTCATTTGTCTCATTCAAAAGCCTGATTGGAAGACTACTAGTTTTTAATACAATGTTGCAAAGCCCTGCTTCTGCAATTTGAAGATTTCAGCATTGAACTCCAAGCAGCTTTTCTCAGGCACTGACACAATCAGCATTTAAAGGAGTCCTGCCCTGTCGTTTGCCCTTTGGTATTTTACACTCTTTATAGACATTCTGTACATCTTTATAAACTCAACTTCACAACAATCTCATGGAGGATGGGTATGTTCGGACATAGTAATATTTCTAAAAATACACTTTGTGTCTTTCATTGATGTCAACATGGGCAGTCACCCATTAAACATCTATATTGAGGCACTGCTGATTCTCTCTTATATGGACATTTGTGGGTTCTGATTGTATTCACCTGAATTTGAAGTGAATGTTTAATTTGAAGCTCAAGTTTTTGTTTCCAATTCTTTCTTCCAGGTGTCTGAATGCGATAAACTGTTTGACAAGACAACACCAGAGAATACCAGGAAATATTTTGAGGAATCTGTGTTGTATCCTCTTGATTCCAGCAAAATCTTCCAATCGTGGGAATTCAAAATACACACATAGTTCACCAACTGTGGGTTGACGGAGGTTTTATCCAGAGTCACCATTAAATCTTGAGTGCAATATTCTATACCTACTTCCTTCAAACTCAGTATCTCATTGAGTCTTTATCTTCATCCATTTGAGGTGCTGTTATAAGTGTTGGGAGGCGGAATACCCAAACCCTTCAGATTGTTGATACCATCTCGCTGTGAAATGCAAAACCTCTCAACTTTTAAATACTGAAACATGACAAGAATACAATTCTTAATTGCTAAGCTTTCTCAATTAGTTTCAATTCAAGCAATACTCCTCTTAAAGACTTAAATTCCTCTTCACTATCAGTTGGCAGCACACATGCTGACCTGCTTGCACTTGGAGTGCCAGTCCTGAGCCCTCCAGAACACCTGTGGAGAGAGAGAGAGAGAGAGACAGAGTGGGCGACAGAGACACCTTACAGAACTTGACAGTAACTGCCAGAATTTCCCTGTAAGCTTGGTCTCTCCCCTTAATCACTTGACTATCAATCAACCGAATCAAAACTCTGTGGAACTCCTTGGGAAAACTAAAACAAACAAAAATGCATGAACTCAGATTAAAACAAGCACAGCCCGAGCTTAAATTAATTTTATTAGCTTCCATTCTCAGCATATGAGCTGCCTGGTGACCAGACAAAATCGGCGCCATATGAAGTTAGTCCTGGTATCATCTCTGGTCTCCCAGATTGCCTGGATCCACTGCAGTTCACCTCTCACTGCAACAGGCCCACAGCAGACACCATCTCTCTGGCCCTACATTCAACCAAGGACACTTTGTCTTCCATTTATTGACTACAGCTCAGCCTTCAACGCCATTATCCCAACAAAACTCATCTCCAAACCCCGTGGCCTAGGGCCCAGCTCCTCTCTCTAATACTGGATCCTAGATTTCCCAATAAACAGACCGCACTCAGTTAAGGATTGCAATGACACCTCCTCCAATGTTAACTTCAACAGTGGTGCCCTGCAAGGCTGTGTCCTCAGCTTCTTACTATACTCCTTATACACCTATGACTGCAAAGCCAAATTCTGTTCCAACTCCAGTTTCAAATTTGCTGACACCACCAGAGTTCAATTCCAAATCCAAGCTCAATTCTATTGTCACAATTATAAATTAGTTCTGGTAATGTCTTCAGAGAGCTGGGCAGCATCCAGAGGGTGAAACTTTACATTGAATGCAAACTGGCACAAACCACTTTGGATTTGCTTCATTTTTTCTTCACCAAATACAACCAATTCTGTTGAGTTTCAGAGTCCTGAAATGTCCAAATCAAAGTGATCTTTTTGCAGAAGGCTGAGCGCTCGCGGACATTGTCAAAGTGGACCTGCCCCTTTGTATGCTGTCTCAGCTTCACATGTATGTGTCCAGGGCCATCCAGAAAGGTCACTTTACTGCTGCCTCCTTTCTTGTTAACTGGCCTTAGATCCTGTCAGGCAGTCCAACTCCACCTTCTGTTGTGAAATGGTACGCTCAAAATTATTTCCAGAATCGCCAATTGTACAGCTTTCTATGCCAAGATAGTTTACCAATTCCCTTGCTTGTTTTGGCTCTTGATCATTTTCTGCATATTCTTTGTCAAGGATGTATAGCAGATTGCCTTTGGTGTCAGGATTTGTTGTAATTATTGTTTTTGCAATCAATGTGGCAGTCATGCTGCTGTCAAAACCATCATAATTTACCTGAACACCAGCTATGAAGAGCACTATTTCTCTGGGTATCCATGTCTGTGCAAGCTGTATTGATTCATTATCCCAGCAGTTCATTTTGAATGATGGTACCGTTTCATTAAACAGTCTTACTTCATGTCATTGTCCTTTCCTTCTGTATGCGATAGTAAATTATTTCTGCTCCTCAATCTCCATCTTGAGATCACATATAACTTCTGATTGAGCGACACTTTCTTTCTCTGCCTCCATCAGTTTCAGATGGCACTCATTTGCCTCCATTTGTGTCTTCCTTATCCAAGATTTGTAACTATCCACCTGCCCTTTGTCGCGTTTGTTCGAGACTTTTGGCTGCTGCATCTCAGACTGAACAAACAGCAGCTTCTCCTTCTGAACCTGTGCAAACTTGAGTGGATTAAGTCAATATGAATATTGCTCAATTGGAACAGAATTTTCTGGATGAGGGTATAGTTGGGTGGATTAGCAAATTTGCTGATGACACCAAAGTCGGTGGTGTGGTAGACAGTGAGGAAGGGTGTCGTAGTTTGCAGGAAGACTTAGACAGGTTGCAAAGTTGGGCCGAGAGGTGGCGGATGGAGTTTAATGCGGAGAAGTGTGAGGTAATTCACTTTGGTAGGAATAACAGATGTGTTGAGTATAGGGCTAACGGGAGGACTTTGAATAGTGTGGAGGAGCAGAGGGATCTAGGTGTATGTGTGCATAGATCCCTGAAAGTTGGGAATCAAGTAGATAAGGTTGTTAAGAAGGCATATGGTGTCTTGGCGTTTATTGGTAGGGGGATTGAATTTAGGAGTCGTAGCGTTATGTTGCAACTGTACACAACTCTGGTGCGGCCGCACTTGGAGTACTGTGTGCAGTTCTGGTCCCCACATTACAGGAAGGATGTGGAGGCTTTGGAGAGGGTGCAGAGGAGGTTTACCAGGATGTTGCCTGGTATGGAGGGGAGATCCTATGAGGAGAGGCTGAGGGATTTGGGATTGTTTTCGCTGGAAAGGCGGCGGCTAAGAGGGGATCTAATTGAAACATATAAGATGATTAGAGGTTTAGATAGGGTGGATAGTGATAGCCTTTTTCCTCTGATGGAGAAATCCAGCACGAGGGGGCATGGCTTTAAATTGAGGGGGGGTAGTTATAGAACCGATGTCAGGGGTAGGTTCTTTACCCAGAGGGTGGTGAGGGATTGGAATGCCCTGCCAGCATCAGTAGTAAATGCGCCTAGTTTGGGGGCGTTTAAGAGATCCGTAGATAGGTTCATGGATGAAAAGAAATTGGTTTAGGTTGGAGGGTCACAGTTTTTTTTTTTAACTGGTCGGTGCAACATCGTGGGCCGAAGGGCCTGTTCTGCGCTGTAATGTTCTATGTTCTATGTTCTATATCTGCATCACACACAATTACTTGAGTAGTTTCCAGTTTGTTCACACATATAGCTTCATGTGTTTGTAATTACTCTTTCAGGCAATTTTGATTTTCCTCTGGAACATCACTCAGTAATTTATTCCAATTGATTACTTCCCTATTATCCAATTTAATTTGAGGAATGTCAAATTCAGAATCATCTGGATTGGTCTGCTTTCCTTCCCACTCACAAATATTGTTTCAGCAGATTCGCATGACACACTAAGTTTCCTTCTATCTGGCATTCTTATCAAATAATTCAACTGACTCACTTTTCTTTTGATTTGATAAGGCTCACTGAACCTTGTTTTTAATGGTTCAACTAACATTGGAAATAACATTTTCTCCCCACGAGCAAAAATTCAAACTTTTGATTTCTTATCCACTGATTTTTCCATCACATGCTGTGCTCTTTTAAATGTTGTCCAGCCGACTCACCAGCCAGCCCGAGTAAATCTCTCCCAAAGGTTTGACACATTGGGCCCAGTTTTACCATCGAGTTGCGCCTGTTTTCAGGTGCGAAAACTTGGTAAAGTCGGGGATTAGGTGAGTAGCGCGATAAACGAACCCCTCCGCACCGGTTCCCCCTTTACCAAGGACCGATCGGGACCACACCTGAAATAGTCGCGACAGCCATTTAAATGCATCTGCATGCATTTCAATTGACTTAATGGGCTGCATGCACAACTTTACTGGCACTTCCCCCTTTTCCACCGCGTTCGCCAATCTAGAATCGGTACGAAATAGGCATGCTCCATATAAGTCCAATTCGGGCATTCCATCTGTGAGTGGAGTGAGGAGGTAAGTGGCTAACATCTGATGGCTCTGTGCTGCTTTTGTTGTGGCCATTTTGTTTCTCGAGTCGGAGGAGGGTGGGGAGGGCGGAGCTCTGTGAGGAGCTGTTGCTCAGCAAGGTGTCCAATGTCTGATTTGTAGCATGGACCCGGATCTCAGCACTGACTTTGTGTCTTGTGGATGCTGCTGGGTCCTAGTGCACTCAGCACTCTTCAGCTGAAGGATCTGCACAAAGCCCTTTTAAATTGCACTCCTGCAGTGTCTGAACTTTTCAAGGAGTTGTGATACTGGGGGGCATGTGGGTGGGAGAATGGGGTGGTCTGTGATTCTGGGGAGCATGTGGGCAGTATGGACAGTGACTGTTGCTGGGCTAGGGGCAAGCAGCGTTCCTTAACCTCCACACGTGTTCCTCTCCATCGCCAACGCCCCCCCCCCAACCCCCGCCCCTCCCCCCCCCCCCCCCCACCCCCTCTCCTTCCGAGTGATGAGATGGCTTTTGCGATGCAACCAATTGATCTTGCTGTTCGTTTGGTTGCTGCTGGAGCTGAGGAGGAGGAGCAGGAGGAAGAATTGTGGGCACAGCAGGCCCAGATCTTACCACTTGCAGGAGTAGAGGGATATGGCCACCATTTGCCCAGAGGAGGGGCGCAGAAGAAGAAGCGAGCATTGACCCCAACAGTTGTGCACAAATGTCATTTCAACAGACGTCGGACACTGTGTGCTGCCAAAGGCTCGGCCTCCGAAAGAAGACAGTTCAACACCTGTGTCACCTCCAAGCAGGATGTGGCCCCTCAGGGCAGGAGGGAAACCCACTCTCAGTGGCTGTCAAATTGATGGCTGCTCTGAACCTTGATGCAACTGGCTGCTTCCGGACACCAAGTGGAGATGCCTGTGGCATCTCCCAATCAGCTGTGCACACCTGTATCAAGCAGGTCACAGAAGCTCTATATGCCCAGGCTAGGTGATACGTCAAATTTAACCTGGACCAGGCCCATCAGGAACCCCAGGCAGCAAGGTTCACGACCATTGCGGGGATGCTTAATGTAACGTGCATTGCGGGGATGCTTAATGTAACATGCAAACTCCAGACAGACAGTCACCTAAGGCTGGAATTTAACCCGGGTCCCTGGTGCTGAGAGGCAGCTGTGCTAATGTGCCACCGTGCAGCTCCGTGTGAATAAGAGCCCAGGACCTCGACACAAAAATCAAGGCTGATCTTTCAGTTTCAGTACTGAGGGGAACAGCAGCACCCCAAACACTGTAATTTCCCTCAATACCACTGTATTATCAGTCTCCATTTTTGGGATTTGGTAGCACAGAACTTGAGGATTGCTGAAGAAAGAGACACACTGTTGAACATTCTCATCTTACACTCATCTGGACATTTCACACAAACATCAATTTTAAAGAGAAGAACAATTTATACTGCATGGGAAGAGAGAGCTGATTGGTAGGCAAGTGGACTCGACACAATCTCAGTTGTAATGGTTTAAATTCCAACATTTATCCTTTTAGCTTCTCACATTTCTCGTCCTATACAATGGACAATTTTAATCTTTTTTAATCTTTACTCTTTTAATCTTTTCAATTTTTTCTCCAATCTACAGCTGACTTAGTCGCAATTGTGACTGTATCTCGAGGGAGATGTGACCTATCCAAAGGTGTCACTTGGTATCTGGTTTCTATGGCCCTGGCGGATCTACTGGTCATCATTATTGATGTCATAGTGTGCAAAATGAATTTCTTAAATCTGTATCATTTATTCATCTACCGCACTCCGTTCTGTAACATCAGAGACGTGATATCATCCACCACAGTAGAGAGCTCTGTCTGGCTCACAGTCGCCTTCACCTCTGACTGAATGGTGGCCATTTGCTTCCAGAAACTGAAGATGAAATACTGCACTGAGAAAACAGCAGCCATCGTTATCACAACGGTGAGTGTGTTGAGTTTGTTAATCAACATCCCGGTGTTTTTCAAATACAGAGTGTATGAATTCAGTTATGTTTGTTATGTATCAGATGACTACTACGATTCACCTGTGTGGATAGCTTTCGACTGGACAGATCGCATTTTAACTCCAGTGCTCCCCTTCGTGCTGCTACTGCTGCTCAATACTCTCACTGTCAGGCACATCCTGCTGGCCAGTGCAGTCCGCAGGAAACTGAGAGGACAACGAAACGGGGGGGAGCAGAATGATCCAGAAATGAAGAATCGAAGACAATCCATCATTTTACTCTTCACCATATCGGGGAGTTTTATCTATGGGGACACGTGTCGCAATTCTATCATATCAACGAATCACTGGAATGTATCATGTGTGGACAACTCCGACCCTGATGGCAGATATGATGGGATTAATGCTTCAATTATCCAGTTCCTGCACCAACACATTTATTTACGCAATCACACAGAGGAAGTTCAGAGAGCAGCTGATGAATGCTGTGAAATATCCCTTTACTGTCATCCGGAATTTCATTAAACGATCGGGAGCAAGCTGGAAAATTTAAACCCGACCGGATAGCAATGTTATTGTTCCTATCCAGCTCAGCTTCTGTTGAATAAACATATCCAAAGGGCTTTGAAAATGAGAATCAGAATCTTCCTCAAATCTACACGTTACAGTCAGGTGGAAATTAAAACGGAATTGATCAGGATCAGAAATATAGATAGTTGGAGAAAAGGGAATATTTTGAGTTTAAACAAAAACCCAGTGCTTGGATCAGATAACTGATGGATGAGATTGTGGGGAAATGAATTCTATTTCTCACTAATTCCACAGCTTTGAAAGGAAATGAAGAAACTGGTTCAGGAAGTATAATGGGTTGATCTTGATTTTGAGGAATAGATTTTACAGGTGATGGTGAGTCAACAGCCTGTTTCACATTCTCCCCATTCTCATTGCACAAAGTCCACATTCCCCACCACAAAACATTCACATCATTTCTGTGGCCATTTAGGGAAAAGAGAGAGCATTCCAAACAGAAAGTAACAGATATTTTCATGCCAATAGGTGCCAATGGCTTAGTTGGCAGCACTCTTGACTCTTCAACACTTTCAGTGAAGAAGAATTGAGTCTGCACTCTCCGACGGAGCACTCCACCCAGACCCCATCCCTGTAACCCCACGCATTTACATCCCCCTATCCTACACAGCTTAGGACACTTAGGGGCAACTTAGCAAGGTCAATCCACCTGACCAGCATACCTTTGGACTGTGGGAGGAAATCGGAGCACCCGGAGGAAACACGCAGGCACAGGAAGAACGTGAAAACTAATGACTATTCTTGCTGACATGTAGCCACTCAGCAGTTCAAACGTAGTTAGCGACAGGCAACAAATGCTGGTCATGCCAACAATCCCATCCACCAGTTATTTGATCCAAGCATTAGGTTTCGGACGATCGTAAAACCTTCCCTTTTATCCAACAATCTGATCCTGACAAATTCAATTTTAACTGAAAACAATGGACCCGATTTTACCAACAAGCTGCGCCTGTTTTCGGGCACGAGAACTTGGTAAACTCGGGTGTGAGGCAAGTAGCGTGATCTGCGCCCGCCTCCATGCCTCGTCCCCCTTTACCAAGGGGCTAAAATGGCCGTGATCGGCGCCGTGCCCAAACTTACCTGCATTTCTCCCTTGACCATCGTGTTTGCCCGTCTAGATTCGGTGCCAAATAGAGATGGTCCAAACCGGCCTGTCTCGGGCACTCCAGCTTCTGAGGAGGTAAGTTCAGAGTTTCCAGCGGCTCTCCAACTCAAATCGGTGGGAGGGGGGGTGAGGGCGGGTGATGGTGGTGGAGGGTGGAGAGGCGGGTCAGATCGTTTCTGGTTTGGGGGGCAGGGAGACAGGTCAGATGGACCTTTGGGGGGGGGGGGAAGGAGGCGGGCCAGATGGATCTCTGGTGGGGGGGAGGAGGAGGGAGGCGGGTCAGATCGTTCTCTTGTGGGAGGGAGGGAGGCGGGCCAGATGGATCTCTGGTGCGGGGGAGGGAGGCAGGTCAGATGGATCTCTGGTGGGGAGAAGGGAGGCAGGTCAGATTATTCTCTGGTGGGGGGAGGAGGGGGGAGGCAGGTCAGATTGTTCTCTGGTCGGGGGGGAAGAGAGGGTCCGCCGCCACTCTACTGCGATAGGGGCGGGGGGGGAGGGGGGGAGTAGGTCAGGGGGGCCGAGATCGGTCTGGGTAGCAGGCCAGTGGGTGGATAAGGGGGACAGTTATGTTGTGGGGGTGGGGCAATGTCTGTGCGGCCCGGGAGTGATGTGGCAGGGGGGTGGTTTTCAATGTTATTCACTGCGCATGTGCAGTTGGTGGCTCCGATCGGAGCAGCAGCGATAAGCCCCACCCACAGGGTTGTGCAGTGCGATGCGGAATTGCTGCTTTGTTTTCAGGTAGAGTACGTATGGGGGCGCCGGAGAAAGGTTTACAAGTCGGGTCTGGATCACCCCCAGATTCAGCACATAGAATCAAAATGGTAAAATCGGGCCCAATGTGTGAACTGTACATTTACACTCTTGGTTTAGTTATGCAAATTGAACTCAGGTTTTTGGAATGTTGATGAGTCGAGTAACACTGTGAACAGGGACTTACATTGTAATACAAAACTGTGTGTTTTATCTCTACTGGCGAATAGACACAAAGTCAACCTTAGATCCTGAAATACAATTTCCTTTATTTTGTAGCTACTGAGACAATAGTAAATACTTGCAATGCATAAATCAATACTCACTATCTGTCACTTTACTTACCTTAAGTTTGATTTCCACTTGTCTTTGAAACCTGGCCAGGAATTTGTCACATGGATATCACCTAAATTCTATTGTTGTTCATCCATTACATTTAAAATCAACTCTTGTCTTTCATGTGTTTCAACCAATTCACTATAGCCTATTCTTGCTGGTGTCTGTGGAGTAACACAAAAAATTGTTGAGGTAATATTACAAACCAAAGCTTCAGATTGATAATGGTCGAATGAACTAGTAATGCAACATTCACCTTTTTCTCTGGAAGATACTTTCATGATGTCTGTATCTGGACGCCTAACTTCCATAGCACAACTTAAATTGTCATCAACTTTAAACCCACAAGAAGCCTGTTCATTTGAATATTTGGGATAAGGACAAACAATTATTCGTTCTGATTGTTGGCATCCTCTTAAGCTGGTACCCACAAAATTTCCCTCTCTTTCTACAGCATATGGTAGAGCATTATCATATCCCATCCATTAACCATCCATAATGATACCAATGTTCTGAACCTCTGATACCTTCTATCATTGGAATCCCTGGAATCCCTACTATTAACTTCAAAGCTTTGTGCAATGTTCCACCACAATTAATCTCAAACTAAACTTCGGTCAATCATCGAAACTGACATTGAGACACATTAGGATGTCTTTGTCCACGACTAAAATAATGTTACTGTACATTAATCCAGGAAGGAACCTTCCCCTGATCAGCCAGTTCTCAATTCCCTCCAAGTTGCTCTACTATCCAATTCCCATAAACACTACATACCTTTCTATTCTGTTGTTTCCCATCATCAATTGCCTTGTCTTTAATAATTAGATTAATGGTTTCAGCATGTCCATCTAATATCATTACCATATATTAATCAGCACGTTATAGGAAGAAAGCTCCTGTTGCAGCATTCTGATTATTGTTATTTACCTCAGCATTACTTGTCTAACCTACTGGGTTAATGTTTGAAGTTTAATGTCCAGTTTTGCCAAATCCGGAGTGTTAACTGTGGACTCTCCTGCACTGTAAACAGTTGCTAAATCATTAATAAACTCCCTCCTCTGGCAAACTTTTGAATCACCAAACCATTCTTGCTCTTCATTTGTCGCTTCTTGATTTCACAACCTCTGTGTTAAATGAACATATAATTCCCTAGTTGAGAGGGACACCAATCTGGTAAATACATTTTAGTGAAATCCAATACAACTGGCACCACTTCATAATGAATATTTTCATACAGAATCTTGTCTGTATTCGTTATTACTGAATCGTTTTCAGGTCCAACAGTGTTCACAGGACAAGAATATACCATTTGTGAAGATGAGAGAGCAGAGTAAAATTCAAATCCAGATTTAGGAGGGTCATTTACCAAAAGGTACTGTAGGAGTAGGTTTGACTCTCCCACGTATTTGATATTAAAAATGATCCATATCTGCATAATGCATCCCTTTGTCACAACTACAATGGTAAATCTAAATTGCCAACAGTCACAGCTCAAAATGTGTCTCCTATTAACATACACATGCTATATTATTTTGAGGCTCAATTAACCCAATATACCTCATGCACAAGAAAGACGTAACTTAAGTGATTTTATGCCAGTTTAACAAATTGTAGAGGAAGCTCCTTCATTATTTGATCAGTTTTTGACTATTTATTATTAGGTAATGTATAGCATGATCTGCACACATGGTTTATTTTATTCCATAACCCCAGATAAGTAAACAATAGGAAAATCCTGTCATCTGTTGCAGTGTCATTGACATTCCCCAGATTTAATACTATCTCCAAATACAGATCACCCGACCCACAAACACTCAGCAGCCCTTATCTTTCACAGAAAGATTAGTTCCCAAATTATCAGCATTTAGGCACATTGAATCAAAACAGATTTTACATGTTACCGTGTGCATTACCTGAAATAACATGTACTCAATATAAGTCACATAAGAAATAAAACAAATATTACTTTATAAAATTATCCCAGCTTCAAATGGTGACATCGTGACCTGAGAATATGTTTCAATTTATCTCTCTTCAATAACAAACCCATGCAGATTCTCTTTCCATTACACTTTCATTCTCAGAAATTAAAATGTATTTATCTCCTTAAAATTTAGGTAACTTCCCATTTATATGAGTTGGCTATTCTCTGCACTCAATTTATTCAATCAATTAAATATCAGAAACAGTAATGCCAACAATTCAGTGTAACTAATCACTTTATTTCATAAGACAACAGGGAGAAAATTGGAGTGAGTTAAACCCTTCCACAAAGGCAAAGCATTTAGGTCTCGTTATCACTCGGTTGTGAAAAACAATCTTGAAGTTGCTCGACTTGTTTATTATCTGTTATTCACGATGCACTTATTTAAAACTAAACAGAAAAATACATTCAGCTTGGAGCCAAATGAGTTAATTTGGTTTAGAAATCTCTTTGAAATTAAAAATAAAATGAAAGTTAATAATCTCCAATTTGTATAAATTCTCAATCGCCAAATTAGATCGGTCATGAATCAAAGAGAAAATGGTGAAACCTCTGCCAGTTGAAAAGACAAGAAAGGTGAAGCAGTTTCTGATGTAACAACATCACGACCCCTTCAAACTAGACAAAGGGAAGTGAGCACATGTTTCCTGCCAAACTTTATAAATCCTTTACTTTCACAATTTGAACCCAAGATCATTCAAAGTTCAAATTATTTACTCACAAACTCCTGTTTATAAACTTGGTTTCTAACATTTCAATTTACTTTCCAAAAATTGTTTTAAAGTAACGTACCAAATGTATATCCTACACCTCTTGAGAACAACCATGGCCATCGATTATACTCAAGATGAAGGAATTTCAAAAACATTATCTTATTTCACTTTACATTTTTCATCAACTCACAACTCCCATTTGATTTTAAACTCTGTATCAAACCAGTATTGTAAAATCACAATTGGGGGAAAACATTAAAGCATTAAAGTAAGCAACATAACAAATTTTATTAAACACATTCACTCATGGAAGCTTCCAAGCTCACAACTCCACAGCATTTTGCTGCCATTCAATCTTAATGTTTTAAACTTGAATAAGAATAGAACATTCAAAGAAAATAAAGAAATAGATTAAGACAGTCATCTTCCTTCTTCTTTCTTCAAAACTATCATCAAACTCAAAGAAGAGATCAATTCTTAAGAAATGTTAAACTTAAGTTTAACTCTCTCTCAGCCCCCTTTCAACTTAAACTAATGTGTAAAGCATCACATTTATTACCCACAATCACGACTCTCACAAGAACAAAGCAATGGCTTTTAACAACTCCTCTTCGCAATCTCATTCAACAACAACCACATACATTTAACAAGCAACACAATTTGTGGAAAGTAAATTGAAATGTTATAATCCAAGTATGTAAACTGGAGTTTGTAAGTAACCGATTCAAACTTTGAATGATCCTGGGTTCAAATTGTGAAAGTAAAGGATTTATAAAGTTTGGCAGGAAACATGTGCTCACTTCCCTTTGTCCAGTTTGAAGGGGTGGTGATGTTATTACATTGGAAACTGCTTCACCCCTCTTGTCTTTTCAACTGGCAGAGGTTTCACCATTTTCTCTTTGATTCATTACCGACCTAATTTGGTGATTGAGAATTTATACACACTGGAGATGACGAATTTTATTTTTATGTTTAATTTGACAGAGATTTCTAGACCACAAAAAAACACTGCAACACAAAAACAACTAAAATTATCAGCTCAACTTCAGGTTTCCTCCAATCAGCCTTGTGTTTTAAATGTGCTCTCAGAATGAAACAATTCAAAAATCTTCCCCAGGCTTTTAATTAGCGTTTTCCAAACATGTGTTTTCTGATTTGTAACTGAGCTGGGTTTCTCACCATGTTTACTGCACAGAGGTGGACCTGTAGAATATTTTCGCACCTCGCCAAATAATTGACAATATTTCCCTGGTAAGGTGAGAAGACATAGTTCCATTGTAACTCTATTCTGTAACACCACAATCCCCCAACCGCTCTTTTGTCCTTTGATGTAAATGGCCCCTTGGTGGTCTTTACGGTGTAAGTGAGGGTTTGAGCTCCTGCTCCTTGCCCCATATGGTCTGTTTCAATGGGGTTCATGGGCATAGCATTTTCTAAAAACACAAGACTATCCATTGGTGGGGGCTGGTTAACTCTGTATTTGGAACTACATGTGGAGTTGGGGTACTTTAAGGCATTCATTCCTTTGTCTCGTGGCAATTCCGTGCTTTCCTTGCGACTAGTAGTCACAGGATTCATCGGGACAGGGGCAAGTTCTCAGGGTGCTGAGCGATTAGGAGCCTCCGGAAAGGGAGGAGGGGGCCCCCAGTCAGCACCATGTGTGACACATTGCCAAACATTCTCTTCTCGATATATCCCATAAACCAATCCACAATCATCACCTCCCTCAAACTCAACTGTCCCAAATACAGACATCATCCCTTTCTGCTTTGACAGCTGAGATTTTAATTTGTTAACCTCCTGCTGGCACTGGGAGTGATCAGAGTTTCGGTTCACTTCACGAACTTGATATGCTTTCTCACATTGAATTTTAAACTGACTCATAAACAATATTTATATTTGATTCTTTTGCACCTGCTTCAATACTTTTCCACAGAACAGCTCATTTTCTTCTCTTAACTTCTCAACTACTTCTCTCATATTTTCTAAATCATCTTTTAACTTCATTTTTTCTGATTTCTCGCTTTCTAACTCTTCTCACAAAATAACAATCAGGGCAGCATTACTTAATTTCAAAGTGTTTTTTCCTTGATCTCTGTTTCTCTCATTCCAACGTCTCTGACCTGCGGATCCCAGACCCGCGAACAACTTACTGCAGTGTTCTGCCCACTTGGGCCATTTCTTATTCAGATACTTTCTCAGTGTCTGTTCCCACTCTTGGGGTTCTCCCATTTCTCTGGTCCCAGGGGCACGGGATGTGGCTGATAGGGGTACAGCGACTGCTAATTTCCCAGTCAATCCTTCTCAGTCAGGTTGTATCGGGAGCACAATGAATACTCCCTCGCTACTCCAAAAGCTGCGCTTTTGTTTAGCGCAGCAGGCCAGGAGATTCAAGTGGTGCCAAATGCACGGGATCTAAGCTGGGCATCCCGCCCCGGTAGCATCTGCCAGCACCAGATTTCTGGCGGCGTCAGCTCCACGCTGGAACTCGGCTGGGAGCCGCATATATTATTCAGATAAGAATTTAAATCTAAGTTAAATGTCATTCGTGGGTCCGGGACTGAAGTCTCCGGACTTGCTTGCCTCCCTGCCCCCGCAAGGAGTATTTCACTCCAATGGGGTTTACAGGAGCTCCCCACTTTTGGGGAGCTGGTGTCTCAACCCCACTGGAATGAAAGGGAGCAATTGGGGCCCCCCAGGGGGTCGGGAACTGGGGGGGCGCCCCATGAGCATTGGCACCTTGGCAGTGCCAGCCTGTTCCCCTTGCAGTGCCCAAAGGGCAAAGTGCCAATGCCCCGGGGGCAGCTTGTAACTGCCCATCTCCAGCCAAACAGGTTCTGCATCCTGATCTCCTGAACCAGGGTCATCACTAACTATTGCAGCATTGATACCCTCGAGTAACAATGCTACCCCTCCACCATTATCTCACTCCCAATTCTTCTTGAATGTCATAAGCCCCTCAATATTCAGAACCCAATCCTTGTCATCCTGCAGCCAGGTCTCTGTCATGACGACCAATCATATTTATTGACTTCAATGTGAGCTATCAATTCTTTTATTTTGTTCTGAATGTTGTGTGAATTCAGATACAGAGCCTTCCATTTTGCCTCATTGTTATCTTTGTCTTTATTCTTTGTCCATCCTTAGTTTTGTTTTCATTCTGTCCCTTGCTGCCATTCTCTGACCCTTATTTCCCATTTTACTATTATCCTCTCTTCCCCTGGCCGGAATTCTCCAAACTCGCCACGGCTGGGATTTTCCGGTCCAGCTGTACTGAAGGGAGATCTGGCTGAGTGCCAAATTCTCCATTCTCACCGAAAGTGATGTCGAGGCAAATGAGATTGGAGAATTCCGGCTCTTGTCTCGAAGCTTCGATGTACCACAGGCGGGATTTTCCATGCAACCCGCTGTGTGTTTTGCTGGGGCTGAGCTGGCCTGGCATTGGCTGATGCTGGTCTGGTCCCACCGTTCTCAAGGAGGTTTCCCATTGAATGCACCCTCGCTGCTGGGAAACCCGTGTTGGGAATATGCTATCAGCAGGACTGGAAGATCCCACTGGTGTGATTGGCTGGAAAATTCCAGCCCACACCTTTCAACATTTGATATCTTGTGCGCTCGTATTTCATTTCAATCCCTCTCTTCTCTAGTGATGTGTCTCGCTAGAACACTGGTCCCAGCATGGTTCAGGTGTGTACAGAACTGTGTATTCTCTGTACAGAACCTCTTTCCTAGTTCTTCCTCTGCCATTGGTACCTACATGAACCAGGGCAACGGGATCCTCCCTCTCCCACTGCAAGTTCCTCTCCAGCCCTGAGCAGATGCCCTGAACCCTGACACAGACAAACAACATAGCCATCTGGACTCTGTCCCTTTGCTGCAGAGATTGGTGTCAATCCCCGTCACTAAGCTGTCCCCCAGGGACCAAAATGTTCCCTTTTTTCCCCTTCACTTGAATAGCCTCCTGTACCCCGGTGCCAGGGAGAGTCAGCTCATCCTCCCTGCAACCCCCACTCCTATCCAAACAAGCTGAGAGAACCTCAAAGCTGTGAGACAATGGCAGAGACCGACAGTCCTGCCCTCCTGACCCCCTGACCTGCCTCACTCACAGTCACAGCCTCTTTTCCCTGACCACTGACCAAATCAGCTCTTGCTGCCACTGGCAGTCTCAGAGCCGATCTCAGGACACATCCCTTTATAGATCAAAGTGACCGTCTCCCTGACAGAGTGGATCCTTCTTCTGCACCGATCCTCTGTCATGTCCAGCTACGTGGCTCTTACTCAATAGTCTCTGCCAGCTGGTAATGGTGCCTCCACTGGCCTCTTCAATCTTGGTAAGAAGTCTCACAACACCAGGTTAAAATCCAACAGGTTTATTTGGTCGCAAAACCCACTCGCTTTCGGAGCGCTGCTCCTTCATCAGGTGAGTGGGAGTTCTGTTCACAAACAGGGCATATAAAGACACAAACTCAATTTACAAAATAATGGTTGGAATGCGAGTCCTAAAAGGCAATCAAGTCTTAAAGGTACAGACAATGTGAGTGGAGAGAGCTTTAAGCACAGGTTAAAGATGTGTATTGTCTCCAGACAGGACAGTTAGTGAGATTTTGCAAGCCCAGGCAAGTCGTGGGGGTGAATGTGACATGAACCCAAGATCCCGGTTGAGGACGTCCTCATGTGTGCGGAACTTGGCTATCATTTTCTGCTCAGCGACTCTGCATTGTCATGTGTCATGAAGGCCGCCTTGGAGAACGCTTACCCGAAGATCAGAGGCCGAATGCCCGTGACCGCTGAAGTGTTCCCCAACAGGAAGAGAACACTCTTGCCTGATGATTGTCGAGCGGTGTTCATTCATCCGTTGTCAGAGTGTCTGCAGGGTCTCCCCAATGTACCATGCCTCGGGACATCCTTTCCTGCAGCGTATCAGGTAGACAATGTTGGCCAAGTTGCAAGAGTATGTACCGTGTACCTGGTGGATGGTGTTCTCACGTGAGATGATGGCATCCGTGTCAATGATCTGGCACATCTTGCATGGTTGCTGTGGCAGGGTTGTGTGGTGTCGTGGTCACTGTTCTCCTGAAGGCTGGGTAGTTTGCTGCAGACAATGGTCTGTTTGAGGTTATGCGGTTGTTTGAAGACATGAAGTGGGGGTGTGGGGATGGCCTTGGCGAGATGTTCATCTTCATCAATGACATGTTGAAGGCTCCGGAGAAGATGTCGTAGCTTCTCCGTTCCGGGGAAGTACTGGACGACAAAGGGTACTCTGTCCACCATGTCCTGTGTTTGTCTTCTGAGGAGGTCGGTGCGGTTTTTCGCTGTGGCGCGTCAGAACTGTCGATCGATGAGTCGAGCGCCATATCCTTTTCTTATGAGGGCATCTTTCAGCGTCTGGAGGTGTCTGTTGCGATCCTCCTCACCTGAGCAGATCCTGTGTATATGGAGGGCTTGTCCGTAGGGTATGGCTTCTTTAACGTGTTTAGGGTGGAAGCTGGAGAAGTGGAGCATCGTGAGGTTATCCGTGGGCTTGCGGTACAGTGAAGTGCTGAGGTGACCGTCCTTGTTGGAGATGTGTGTGTCCAAGAATGCAACTGATTCCGGAGAGTAGTCCATGGTGAGTCTGATGGTGGATTGGAAATTGTTGATGTCATCATATAGTTGTTTCAGTGATTGTTCACTGTAAGGTGGAAAATACAAGGGGGGCACACTCTAAAATGGCAATACAAGAAAGCACACTTTAAAATGGCTGCCTGGCACATAAAGGGTTAACTGGGAAAGCCAAAAGAGCAGACACAGGCTCCTGCTGTTCAGAAAAACCTAACAGACAAGCCATTTCCAAATCACAGACAGTGACTCATAGCAAACAAACACCTCAGGAAGCCAAAGCCAAGGGTCAAGACACCTTTTAAGATAAGGAAACCCCAAAACAAAGAGCTTAGATTAATGTTAAAGGAAGGCGGGAAATATGAATGCGAGGGAACCGATTAGCACCTGAACGAGACGGAACTAGCCATTGATAGATACAGACATAAGGAGATGTACCCATTCATAAACTGCTAAATGTCTATACCTGTTTGTACTCTTGTAAACATGGGGAAATGTACCCATTCATAAAATGTTAAATACTTGTACTCACTTAAACAATGTGATAATGTTCGACTCACCGGTTTACCCATTGTGTAAAGGGTATAAAATTGAACCGCTCCCGGCATACAATTGAGAGAAGGTTTGCTACAGACCAAGTACCTTGTCTCCATGGAGCTCCATTTAATAAATCGTATTTTCTGAATCTCGAAGTCTGACTCCTTGTGGATTTTTCCCACAACAAATGGCGTAGTCGGCTAGGATCCTATTACTGGTGAGACCGATTGGCCACGGTCGCAACCGGGGTAGAGATCACGGAATCTGTGACAGTCGGACTGGATCAGAAAATACGGATTATAAGGGGGAAATATTTGTACTGTGTATTTGTGATAGTATTTGTTATAGTGATAAGTACTAACTGCTGATAGGAATAAATAACTGTGATTTGTGCTGATCGACAAAAAGGGCAAGGTAGTGCCTGTCTCAAAAGCTCTGCCTTAGACTGGCTATTAAGAGCAGAAATCTGCCACGTGAAGGTCAGGAATTGAAGTGAGTGAGAGACACCAAGGGCACTAAAGGATTGTGAAGCACAAAAGGGCAGAAGTCGGTTTAACATCACCCTCTGTAGTGGCATACAGACGCAGAGGTGCCAGCTGATTGCATGAAAGTTATTGAAAAGTTGGGAACTGTACTGTCAATGTGGTGAAAAGCGGGGCGGAACAGGAGTTTGATCAACTCTGACCTAAACCGAAATCCGGTGGAGAAGCACATTGCCGAAGTGGTAATCGTGGAAGCCGTGAGTATAACTTAAAACCCTGTAACGGCAGTAAAACACGGTGTGAGAATAGCAATAGTGGCCGGGGGTAGTGAAGTCCCTACGGTAGTTAACACACTTTGCTAAGAGTAGTAATAGTGGCCGGGGGTAGTGAAGTCCCTACGGTAGTTAGCACACTTTACTAAAGAATAATCGTGGCCGGGGTTAGTGAAATCTGCGAAATGGCAGATAGTGAAGTTAAAAGGGGATCTGCAGGTTCCCTGATTGAAATCTACATGACAGACAGGAAGGAGTTAATAAAGAGAATGCAAAAGGATGGCTGGGATACTTCTCAAACCTTAGAGCAGCAGAGAAAGTGGATAGATAAAGTAAAAAGAAACAGAACGAAGAAAATAGGAATAATGTTAACACATCAGTTAGCAGGTCTAATTGAACAAACAATTGCCTCTACAAGGAAATGGAGAGAGGACAAAGAAAGAATTAGAGAACTAGAATCCCAAGTGAGGGAATTGGAAAAACGAAATCAGGTTTTAGAAAGGCAAGGGGGAGGAGAAACTGATCCTCTACCTTCTTATGAGTCTACCCAGCAAGGGCCAACGGCACCCTCAGAAGAGTGGGAACAGCTGGAACACAACTTAGCGCCCATAACTAGAGGGGGGACAGCAGCGCGACCCAAGGCAAATTATAAACCCTTTACCCCAGGGGAAAGACAGCAGATAATGGCTTCCCTGGGCAAATTACAAACCAGAAGCGCGAACACTACATTCTGGGAAGAATTAGACACAATCTGGGGAGGACATCAATTATACCTAAGAGACATACACCGGCTGGTCAGGGCAGCCTGTCCAGCGGATAAGTGGAGGCAGGTAGCAGGGGGACCCGTTGCCCCTATAGCACAGGATTATAGTGGGGGACGGTGGACACATGTAATCCCCCTAACAGCAGAAATAGATGCCCAACAGGCACCCTTCTTACAGTTTAAAGAAGAAATTCAGAGGGTCTTAGGGAATGCTCCCACTAACTGGAGCAGAATTACCACCACAAAGCAGCTAAAAGGAGAAGGAGCCTCTGAGTATGGGGAACGATTGTTCCGAATATACCAAGAGTGCTCAGGACATGGGAATCCAGGGCGAGGAGATCGAGCGTTCATCCAGGCTTTTAAGGATGGACTCTCTAGTTCTCACCAGGTCATCCTAAAAATGGGAGTGATTATGTCCCAAGATTACGATGAATTGGTAGAATGGGCTAGTGGCATACCTGCAGATGGATAGGAGAGATCTTAGTTTTTGTATTTCAGTGTGTTTGTGAGATCTGGTAGCTTGTCGAATGTAGGTGGTTGTTGTTGTAATTAGATTGAGAGCAGGGAGCTCTTTGTTCCTGTGGAATGTTTGCTACAGGCAGTGGGTGCAGTACATTGCACCTTGGTTTAGCCTCAGGGGGGCTGGGAGAGTGTTAAAACTGTTAAAGATTAAAGTGATAAGATTTCTTGAATTTACTTCTGTTTTGAGTCAATTACAGTTTGGAAGAAAGAAGAATAAAAGCGATTGTCTTAATCAATGTTCTGTATTCTCTTTGAATGTTTTACACTCATCCCAGTCTGAAATGAAAAGTTTGAATGAAAAAGGATGTACTGTGGAATGACTTTTGGAAGCTTCCCTGTGTGTGTGTGTGTGTTTAAACAAAGTGGTTGCGTGGATGCTTTGTTGTTTGCTTTAATGTTTTAATGTTAAGAAAGGATTTAAACCTTGGAAGGAAGCATGTGCTCTTTCCTTTGTCTTGAAGTAGAAATTATAAGAGTTAGTTGAGGAGTTAAGAGAAGAAAATAAGTTATTTTGTGGAAAGGTAGAAAAGCAGGAACAAAAGACTGAGGTCTATGAATTAGTTTAAAGTATATCAAGTCAGTGAAATACAGTATTAATCGCAGAATATCGCGATTTGCGAACGTCAGATAGTTTAGTATTCTGAACGAGTTAAAATTATGTACTGCCGTCGGAATTTCATGAGCCATCAAGGTTCAAGGTTTGCCAAATATAAAAGCACTGCAAAGCTTAAAACCTAGCCAGTTAAGAAACCAAAATGTTCCTAATCAAATAACTGGTATGCATTGTACCTGCTTTGATTTTGATTCGGCGCCTGTTACTTTTCCTAGAGTGCGGGGGTTTCGATCTGGAGCTCAGTTTAAAAATAGAAACGGCTTGAATTAAAAGGGTTTGGATATCACGGTTACGATGTGTAAAGTGGTCTGATACAACTGCCGCTTGATTATTTTTATTATACAGTATAGCACTGCCATATAGACACAAGAATAACATCAAATCCTGAAAAGCCTTAACCAACTTTGTATGATATATTCATATACTATATATTGTGTATTGATAAAGACAATTATTTTGTGAAGTACTGTGGTGCGGCACTTGCACGCAAACAAATGATCAAATTAGAGATAATGTAAGAGTACTCATATAAAGATCGGAACTGTATGTCATGTGATTTTAATGGGGAAAGCGATGTCTTTTGATAAGATTACATACAAATGAATGGATGTCCAATTGCAGCCAAAAAAGGCCAGTACAAAGTGTTATTTAATTCACACTAAGCTTGCTATGGAAGGGGGATATATAGTTAAAATGTATAATGCACTAGCTAAAGACATACAAACATCAGGGAGAAGGTGGACAGAGGTATTGCCCACCATACTAATGAAATTAAGAGCTACCACAAACCGGACAACCGGATTAACCCCTTATGAACTAATGACAGACGGGCGATGCAATTACCAGAAAGCATCATAACAGATGGGACCGATGTCGGTCCACTAAAAGATAAAATCAAGAGATACGTTCTGGACCTGAGCACCCAGCTAAAAGGGATGCGCAAACTGGTAAAAGACAATCAGGAAATAAAAGACGCAGAGAGAGAGCTGGAAATGCTCCCTGACGTCCCAACAGTGGGAAGTCACGTCCTAGTGAAAACACTACCCGACAAACCAGGGTTTGCACCAAAGTGGAATGGGCCATATGAAATTATAATTAGTGGGGACACCTGTGCCTGTATAGACATAAGAGGGAAAGGTGTCTGGAAGCACTGGACGCAGCTGGAATTATACAAAGGAGATAAGTAGCTAAATTGATGAACTAACAGAACTGCTTTCCTCAACACAGGCAAAGACTGCAAGCAAGAGCCGGCGTGCGCGGGTTAATAAATGAAATAACTGTAAAAAATTGAATTGTAGTGTTAAGTTTTATAACTGTTGCGAAAATGTATGTAATCGCGTATGTAATTGTATTATTTTGCGTTGTGGCAACTGTAAATCTGACTGGGCTAGAAGATAACTTGTTTTACAAAGCCCACATACATTTACATGGGAATCGAACTGTATGTTACCCATTAACACAATCTGTAGAAGCCCTATTTGTAGCCACCCCTGGGTGGACCCCTCATGACTTATATACTGTAGATACATCAGAGACACCCTGTAAGGGACAAATTGGCAAATATAAAAGAGGTTTACAGGGGAGATGTGTGGGACTTGTAAACCCCACAAATCCTACATGCGAGCGGTCCCAAAAGGAGGGAGGAAAAGCTTGCCCAGACACTGCAAGCTATCCGCTTTGTTTCACGGGGCAGGGATGGGGATGTGCCTATGCCTTAGTCCCTAAGAATGATTCTTGTGTACAGACACAGTGTGTCCGTCAACATTGTCGGATTAACAAGGGACAGATTACTTGTATTTGTGACGAACAAAAATGTTTAAATATAACCGCGGGAAGACAGCTTATTTGCGGGCAATGTAATGGAACTCACGTAAGCTCAGCCAAATGGACATACCCCTTTGATACTTACCAGGTGGTGGGATCAAACGGGAAGCCAAATACAGATGAGTCTTACAATATTACACAGGTCATCAATGACATCAGGAAACAACTTGATAACTTTAGACAGGGACCCAAGAGAGGAAGTAGTTGGCTGGCATGGCTGGTGGGAGAATCCTGGGAATCGTACCTGTTACATGGGTTGATTATACTCATTGTCATTATACTTGTCTGTTGTCTGACTGTGGGATGCCTTAAAGCCTGTTTTAAAATAATGTTGACAAGAATTGTGCCAGGAGCCAGTGTGTACATCGAAGAAGAACCCCTAATGAAGATTACCGAAGACGTCAGAAGAAATGAAGATACTGGAAGAAATAAAGACATCGAAAGAAGCAGAGAAGGAGAGAAGAACGAAGACCTGTATATGTGAATGTATGATTGTTGGTCTGGGGATTGTTCAAGCTATAATCCGACCAAAAAGGAGGGACTGTAAGGGGAAAAATACAAGGGAGCACACTTTAAAATGGCAATACAAGAAAGCACACTTTAAAATGGCTGCCTGGCACATAAAGGGTTAACTGGGAATGCCAAAAGAGCAGACACAGGCTCCTGCTGTTCAGAAAAACCTAACAGACAAGCCATTTCCAAATCACAGACAGTGACTCATAGCAAACAAACACCTCAGGAAGCCAAAGCCAAGGGTCAAGCCATCTTTTAAGATAAGGAAACCCCAAAACAAAGAGCTTAGATTAATGTTAAAGGAACGCGGGAAATATGAATGCGAGGGAACCGATTAGCACCTGAACGAGACAAAACTAGCCATTGATAGATACAGACATAAGGAGATGTACCCATTCATAAAATGTTAAATGTCTATACCTGTTTGTACTCTTGTAAACATGGGGAAATGTACCCATTCATGAAATGTTAAATACTTGTACTCACTTAAACAATGTGATAATGTTCGAATCACCGGTATGCCCATTGTGTAAAGGGTATAAAATTGAACCGCTCCCGGCATACAATTGAGAGAAGGTTTGCTATAGACCAATGTGCCTTGTCTCCACGGATCCGTTTAATAAATCGTATTTTCTGAATCTCGAAGTCTGACGACTAGTGGATTTTTCCCACAACAAAGTGCCTTTAATTTCTCCTTCAGCACCCGCCATGATAGTATTAGCCATGATTCAGTGAATAGCACCCTGATTTGATTTATTACTGTCACATGTGTTAGTATACTGCAAAGTATTGTTTCTTGTGCACTATACAGACAAAGCATACTGTTCATAGAAAAGGAAATGAGAGAGTGCGGAATGTCGTGTTACACTCATAGCTAGGGTGTAGAGAAAGATCAACTTAATACGAGGTAGGTCCATTCAAAAGTCTGATGGCAGCAGGGGAGAAGCTGTTCTTGAGTCGGTTGGTACGTGACCTCAGACTGTTGTATCTTTTTTCCGACGGAAGAAGGTAGAAGAGAGTATGTCCGGGGTGCGTGGGATCCTTGATTATGCTGGCTGCTTTTCTGAGGCAGCGGGAAGTCTAGACAGAGTCAATGGATGGGAGATTAGTTTGCATGATGGACTGGGCTACTTTCACGACCTTTCGTAGTTTCTTGCAGTCTTGGTCAGAGCAGCAGCCATGCTAAACTGTGATACATCCAGAAAGGGTGCTTTCTATGGTGCATCTGAGCAGAGATTGACTACTGTGTTTCCTATAATGCAGTGGTAACTACAGCCAGGATTTAATGGTGTATAGGGCCCCCTCACTACCAATCCTCCGCACCTCCCACCACCCAGAACAGAGGAGGCAGTGACGTATTGTCACTGGACTAGTAATCCAGAGACCCAAGGTAATGCTCTGGGGACCTGGGTTCAAATCCTACCAGGGCAGATGGTGGAATTTGTCTCAGTAAAAAGAACTGGAATTAAAAGTCAAATGTTAACCATTGTCAATTGTTGTAAAACCCACCTGATGTCCTTTAGAGAAGGAAATCTATCATCCTTACCTGGTCTGGCCTACATGTAACTCCGGACTCACAGCAATATAGTCAACTCACGCTCCAAAAATGTGCGGGTTAGGTCAATTGGTCATGCTAATTTGACCTCAGCGTCAGGAGATTAGCATGGTAAATATGTGGGGTTACGGGGGGCCTGGATGGGCTTGTAGTCAGTACGGACTCGATGGGCCGAATGGCCTCCTTTTGCACTGTAGGGATTCTAAGGGGTAGCACAGTGGCACAGTGGTTAGTACTGCTGCCTCACAGCTCCAGAGACCCGGGTTCAAGTCTGGCCTGGGGCCACTGTCTGTGTGGAGTTTGCACATTCTCCCTGTGTCTGTGTGTGTTTCCTCCGGGTGCTCTGGTTCCCTCTGACATTCCAAAGATGCGCAGGTTAGGTTGATTGGCTATACTAAATTTCCCTTTTGTGTCCTTAAATGTGTAAATTAAGGAGATTAGCAGGGTAAATACGTGGAGTCACAGGGATAGGGCCTGGGTGGGATTGTAGTCAGTGCAGGCTCGATGGGCCGAATGGTCTCCTTCTGCATTGTAGGGATTATATAACTCTAAAATATCCCTACAAGCCACTCAGTTCAAGGGCAATTAGGGTTGGCGGGCCACACTGTCCATGGTTGAATGAACAAAAAAAACCTCACTTTTCTAGGTGACCCTGCAGCCGTTTAACCAATCAAATGGCTGGCAGCTCTTTGGTCTCAGAAGCGCCACCAGGAGTGGTGGCCACTGCTGGAACTACATCCAGTCCCCAGCGGCAATAATTGTTGGAGCTGGGTGCAAAGATAAATGGGCAGGCCCAGCGAGGGTGAGGGTGTGGGGGGATGCATGGGGTCGTGGGAAGTAGACTTTGGTGAGAAAGGGGGCCCTCTGATGGTCACTGGTGGCCTGTAAAGGCACCCCCCCCCTACCCCGCCAACCCACTTGCCGTCACCATGCCGAGCTGGGGGTTGAGGGTGGAGTGAACCACAGGTATAATTGCACCGGGGTGAGTAAGTCCTGGGACTGCCTCCCATGAAATTGCACCCAACTTTACACCGTCCTGCCTGCCACGCTTTGTCCTCCCCACACCTCCCACCCCCGTAACATTCACCCCGACACTTCAACAGTCCTTCATTGTCTGAAATGTGCTTGAAGATGTCCTGAAGGAAATGATATAAATGGAAGCCCGCTACAGGGTGATTAATAACACCATGGCTCCATCTAGTGCTCAACTAATAAAATGCTAGCACTGCACACACTGGGATTCTCACAGAACACAACCACAATAAGGTGGTCAATTCAGCAATCTTTCCAAGCCTTCCAGTTACCCATTGAGTGGAATACTATCAGTAATGTGGGCAGCATGACGGCACAGTGGTCAGCACTGCTGCCAGGTGCCCAGGTTTGATTCTGACTTCGGGCCACTCTCTGTGCGGAGTCTGCACTTTCTCCTTGTGTCTGCGTGGGTTTCCTCCGGGAGCTCCGGTTTACTCCCACACTCCAGGTGGGAGGTTTAGGTTGAATCGCCATGCTATTTATCCTTATTAGTGTCACAAGGAGGCTTACATTAATACTGCAATGAAGATACTGTGAAAATCCCTTCGTCGCCGCACTCCGACCGGCGCCTGCTTGGGTTACACTGAGGGAGAATTTATCACGACCAATGCACCCTAACTAGCACATCTTTCAGACTTGTGGGAGGAAACTGGAGCATCCAGAGGACATCCACGCAGACACGGGGAGAACGTGCAGACTAAATTGCCCCTTCATGTCAGGGGTTTAGAGGGATAAATATGTGTGGTTTTGGGGATAGGGCCTGGGTGGGATTGTTGTTGGTGCAGTCTTTATATGATTAAATATTATTAAAATAACAATAAAGACATTCCGAACATAGCTGACACTAGCTATCTGTATGGAAACAAAAACAGGTAGGATGAGATGCGCGCAATAGGGTCCTTCCCAGGATTGTGAACCTCTGGTTTCAATGTGAGATGATAGGTGTGTCCAGGTTAACCTGCACCAGGTGTGCCCAAGTTAAGCGGCACCAGGTGTGTCCAGGTTAACCTGCACCAGGTGTACGCAGGTTAAGCTGCATAAAGTGTGCCCAGGTTAAGCTGCACCAGGTGTGCCCAAGTTAAGCGGCACCAGGTGTGCCAAGGTTAAGCTGCACCTGGTGTACCCAGGTTAAGCTGGACCAGGTGTGCCCAGGTTAAACTGCACCAGGTGTGCCCAGGTTAACCTGTACCAGGTGTACACAGGTTAACCTGCACCAAGTGTGCCCAGGTTAAGCTGCACCAGGTGTGCCCAGGTTTACCTGCACCGGGTGTGCCCAGGTTAACCTGTACCTGGTGTACCCAGGTGAAGTCGGTAAATATACCTCTTGAGGCTGGTATGAGTCAAAATACAGTCAGGCTTTATTCTCACAAGCTTATGGGAGAACTTGACCACTTGAAAGCGGAAGCCAAAGTTCTCTCTGAACACAAGAAGCGTGGACATTTATACGTCAGGGTTCCCAATACAAGCCATAAAGCAAAGTCCAGTTAACAGTCCTTGATCATAAATTATAGTTCCTTTCACAGCTTCTGATAGTCTCTGCATCATGGTTAGAGACTATCTGGTATCCTTGGGTCATAAAGCACAATTCTCCTGGTCGTTGCAGTCAAGGTGCCACCTCTGGTCCCCTGCTTTTCCCGCGGCCTTTCCTTTGAAGTGACTGTGTACGATTGCAGCTGGTCCAGTGGGAGTCCTCCTTCAAACGGCCATTCTCGCACTCTACCATTTGATAGCTGGTTCCTTTGTTTAAATCATACACAAGCCTACGGAAAAAGTAAGACTTACAACCCTACATCTACATTTAACTGTCTGTTTTATCAGAATGATATAAACAAGCAAAGGAACCATGAACAAATGGCTTATACTACTAAAAGTTAAAGATGAAAGACATGAACAAATGGCTTATACTACTACCAGGAGCAATATAAACAAAGGGGAGGCTAGCCATAAGGAAGGGTTATGTTTATGATACATTCCAGGTACAAAGTTCAACCTTTTAGGCACAAAATACATTGAGTAAAAAAAAACATTAACCCTTTCCCTTCTTCACCAGGTTAACCTGCACCAGGTGTGCCCAGGTTAACCTGCACCGGGTGTACCCAGTTTAACCTGAGCCGGGTGTCCCCAGGTTAATCTGCACTGGGTGTGCCCCGGTTAAGCTGCACCAGGTTTGCTCAGGTTAACCTGCACCAGGTATGCCCAGGTTAACCTGTACCAGGTGTGCCAGGTTAACCTGCACCTGGTGTACCCAGGTTAAACTGCAACAGGTGTACCCAGACTAACCTGCACCAGGTTTTCCCATGTTAAGCTGCACCAGGTTTGCCCAGGTTAACTTGCACCAAGTGTACCCAGGTTAAACTGCACCAGGTGCGCCCAGGTTAACCTGCAGCAGGCGTGCCCAGGTTAACCTGCACCTGGTGTGCCCAGGTTAAGCTGCAATAGGTGTGTCCAGGTTAAGTTGCACCAGATTTGCCCAGGTTAACCTGCAGCAGGTGTGCCCAGGTTAACCTGCACCTGGTGTACACAGGTAAAGCCACACCAGGTGTTCCCAGGTTAACCTGCACCTTGTGTACCCAGGGTAAGCCACACCAGGTGTGTCCAGGTTAAGCTGCACCAGGTGTGTCCAGGTGAGGCTGCATTATTTTTTTACCCAGGATAAACTGTACAACATAAACCTTCACTGTAGCAAAGTATTCTTTCTTCCAAAGGTAATGGTTTGCGAAGGTCAGGCTCTCCTTGGAGTTGCGGGCAGAATTCCAGACCTCCAAATCCCGCAGATGGTGCAGTATCCATGCTTGTATAGACTGGGATTGCACATGCTCAGATCCCTCCCTGTCTTTGTGCAGCTTTTTGGACTCAGGAGTAGTTAAGTCCACCTGTGCAAGATAAAAACAGCACAAAAAACATGGGTCATGTGACAGGGAGTGGAGTGCCAATGGAAACATGTGTCCCAGCAAGAGAGAACAGGGAAAGATCCCGAAGGGAAGCCCCAGGGAGCGGACAGGGATAGGAAGAGGTTACATAGGAAAGGGTTGCAGTTAGCAAACTAGTTGAGGTCAAAACATTGTAGATTTTCTGGAAGGAGTTAGATATAGTTCTTCAGGTGAAGGAGATCAAAGGATACGGGGGGAAGGTGGGATCAGGCTATTGAGTTGGATGATCAGCCGTGGTCTGCACGGGTCAAATGGCCTCCTACTGTTTCTACTTTCTATGTTTCAAAGTTAAGCTCGGTGGCACAATGGTTAGCACCGCTGCCTCACAGCGCCAGGGTCTTGGCTCACTGTCTGTGTGGAGTCTGCACGTTCTCCCAGTGTCTGCGTGGGTTTCCTCCGGGTGCTCCGGTTTTCTCCCACAGTCGACAAATATGCTGGTAAGGTGCATTGGCCATGTTAAATCCTCCCTCAGTATACTCAAACAAGCTCTGGAGTGTGGTGACAGGGGATTTTCACAATAATTTCATTGCAGTGTTAATGTAAGCCGACTTGTGACACTAATAAATAAACTTAAACGCTTGAAGAGAAGTCAAGACAAGCCTTGGCTATAAAGAGGACTTGGGAAGCCTTGAAGGTTCAAGATGGCAGCAAAACCATAACAATAGGCTTATCTACTTGAAACAAAGAGGAAAAAATGAACGATCAAAAAGCTTCAACATCCCTTTTGTTACAGCAGGGAATCTTTCTGCTCTGTTTCCAATTGAAAACTGCTATTTCCAAGCAGGATCTCAAAGGGAGTTCCCAAGCTGGCTCCATCATAAAACAGCGTGGATCGAGTAATCCGGCGTCACACTGGAGCCTATTGAGATCGTATTGCTGAAGGCTGCTGCTCCCATTGGAAGTTAATTGGCAATTTTTGAACACAGGTAAGTCAGCAACAAAAAGTTTTATATTTGGCAGCCCATGGCTTTCTGCTGCTAATTGGAAGTTATGGGCCTGATGCGCGTTATCATACACGAGGCTTGATGCTCAGGAAATAAAGGCTTTTATTTGCTGTAACAAAGCAGCTAACAATTATATACACGATCCCAGACTGAGGGGTCCCAGCCAGAGCAGGGACCTTTATACCTCTCCCAGGAGGTGGAGCCCGACTGGGATGTTCCACAACACTACAATACAAAGGTGTAATAACCCGACCCTAACCCCAACAGCAACAAGTAGCACAACCCATCCCTAACCCAACAGCAACATATGTACATACTTGTAGTACTGGCCAGACCCTGGCTCAGTACTATCCAGTGGGAACCAACGGTGGTTCACCACATTCACCCCTCCTTTGAAAACAAAGGCCGGCGGGGTACAAAAACAGAATAATTTGTCATCAGTCTATAAGTTCAGACGGTCAGGGGGAACGCACCGTCGTGACCTCCTCAATACTGGCGTTGACACCGGAGTAGGCACTTGCGGTGGTGTTCTCCCCAAGGCGATGTCCAGCTGTTCCTCCACAGACTCACAGGCTGGTTGACCCTGAGGTGACGGTAATCCATGGAGTCCCGACACGCCCTGAAGTGGCGACCATCCTCTGGACTCAGGCAAGCTGTACACGGGAATAAAAGGGTTAAGCAATGGTCCCGATGCTGCCCGCGCCGTGTCCGGGGGAGAAACAAGAGTTAAGGGGTTTGTAACAGGGGGTATGGGAGCGACAGGGGTTGCTACGTCCCCTGCTGGCGCCAGGTCTCGGATCGAGACTGTGTCCTCTCGCCCGTCAGGGTATGCCACATAGGCATACTGAGGGTTGGCGTGGAGGAGATGGACCTGTTCGACCAACGGGTCGGACTTGCGGGCCCTTACATGTCGCCGCAGGAGGACGGGTCCTGAGTACGTCAACCAAGACGGTAATGAGGTCCCCGAGGAAGACTTCCGAGGGAATGAAAACATCCTCTCATGGGGAGTAGCATTGGTTGCCGTACAGAGGAGTGAGCGAATAGAATGGAGCGCATCAGGGAGCACCTCTTGCCAACGGGAGACTGGAAGACTTTTTGACTTCAACGCCAGTAAGACAGCCTTCCAGACTGTAGCATTCTCACATTCCACCTGTCCGTTACCCCTAGGGTTGTAGCTCGTGCTCCTACGAGAGGCAATCCCGTATGAGAGCAGGTATTACCTCAAGTCATCGCTCATGAACAACGAGCCCCTGTTGCTGTGAATGTAGCCGGGGTACCCGAACAGGGTAAAGAGATCACGGAATGCCTTGATAACCGTGGCAGCGGATGTATCAGAGCAGGGAACAACAAAAGGGAACCTAGAGTACTCGTCAATGATGTTGAGGAAGTACACATTCCGATCCGTTGAGGGAAGGGGGCCCTTAAAATCGACACTCAGTCTCTCGAAGGGACGAGTGGCCTTGACTAAATGTGCCCGGTCAGGTCGGTAAAAGTGCGGTTTGCATTCCGCGCATACCCGACAGCTTCTTGTTATGGACCTGACGTCCTCCACCGAGGAGGGCAGATTGCGGGCTTTTATAAAGTGGTAGAGTCGAGTGACCCCAGGATGGCATAGGTCATTATGGAGAGCCTGCAAACGGTCCTCCTGTATACTGGCGCATGTTCCACGCGAGAGGGCATCCGAGGGCTTATTGAGTTTCCCTGGACGATACATGATGTCATAGTTATAGGTGGAGAGTTCAATTCTCCACTGCAAGATCTTCTCATTCTTGATCTTGCCCCTCTGCGTGTTATTAAACATGAACGCCACGGACCGCTGGTCCGTGATCAGGGTGAACCGTTTTCCCGCCAAGTAATGGCGCCAGTGCCTGACGGCCTCCACAATGGCCTGGGCCTCCTTTTCCACCGCTGAATGCCGGATTTTGGGGCCTTGGAGGGTGCGGATCAAAATGCGACGGGCCTGCCCGCCTGGTTAAGTGTGGCGGCCAGGGCGAAATCAGATGCATCGCTCTCCACCTGAAAGGGGATGGACTCATCAACAGCGTGCATCGTAGCTTTCGCGATGTCGGCTTTTAATTTATCGAAGGCCAATCGGGCCTCTGGTGTTAGGGGAAAAGTAGTGGACTTAATGAGCGGACGGGCTTTGTCCGCGTAATTGGGAACCCACTGCGCATAATAAGAGAAGAGGCCTAAGCATCTTCTCAGTGCTTTTGCACTAGTGGGCAAGGGAAGTTCAGAAAGGGGGCGCATACGGTCTGGATCAAGGCCAATGACCCCTTTTTCCACCACATTTCCTAGGATGGCTAAACGGCGCGTACGGAACACACACTTCTCCATGTTGTAGGTCAGGTTCAGGCGAGATGCAGTGCGTAGGAAATTCAGGAGACTCGTGTCGTGGTTCTGCTGGTCATGGCCGCAGATGGTGACATTATCCAGGTACGGGAAGGTAGCCCGCAGCCCGTTCTGGTCCACCATTCGGTCCATAGCACGCTGGAAGACCGAGACCCCATTGGTGACACCAAAGGGAACCCTGAGAAAGTGATACAATCGACCATCCGCCTCAAAAGCCATGTATTGTCGGTCCTCTGGGCGAATGGGGAGTTGGTGGTAGGCAGACTTGAGGTCTATGGTGGAGAACACCCGGTACTGCGCAATCTGATTGACCATATCAGATATGCGCAGGAGGGGATACGCATCCAGCTGTGTGTATCAATTAATGGTCTGACTATAGTCAATGACCATCCGGGGTTTGTTCTCGCTCTTGACCACCACGACCTGCGCTCTCCACGGACTAGCGCTGGGTTGTATGATTCTTTCTTTGAGGAGCCGCTGAACCTCAGATCGAATGAAGATCCGATCCTCAGCGCTGTAACGCCTACTCTTAGTCGCAATGGGCTTGCAGCCTGGCACAAGATTCTGGAACAGGGAGGGTGTGGTAATCTTCAGCATCGAGAGGCTACAGGCGGGGCACGTTGGGCAATTTGGAGGCTGCTGTTCTCCCACTGAAAGTAAAGGGAGTGGCCCACCGTACTGTAGGGTTACACTCCTCAAGTGGACCATGAAGTTAAGTCCGAGAAGTATTGGCGCGCAAAGGTACGGCAACACTAGGAGCTTGAAATACTCGTAAACTGTGCCTTGCACCGTTAAGGTGACCACGCAACTCCCTAGCACGGTGACAGACCGGGACCTCGATGCCATAGAAATTGTCTGTTTGGCAGGTTGAATCCGGAGTCCACACCGCTTCACAGTGTCTGGGTGGATAAAGCTCTCAGTGCTCCCGCTGTCAAACAGACAATAAATCAAGTGGTCATTTACCTGGATGTTCATCATAGAGTTGTCAAGTCTATGAGGCTTGGCCTGGTCCAGGATGATCGACGCCACCGTTGGTTCATGAGCGCCACTGCAGGCAGCTGAAATCGACGAGGATGACCCCTGCTGGTCGTTCGCGGTCGGTGCCGACCAACATGGCCGCTCCCATAGGTCGCACGTGGGTGAGGGCGCCAAACTCAGCGACCCCTGGTGGTCACACATCTCTGACTCTGTCGACCGTAATGGCGTCGTCCTGGCCTCGCACGTGGACGAACCCCTTGATGATTTCGACGACGAAGAACCGGGCTCTGAGGAATCGCAGGCCGCACTGCCGTTCCTAGATTTAGATCGGCACACTTTCGAATAGTGCCCCTTCTTACCGCAGGCAGAGCACAACACAGCTTTAGCGGGACACCGTTGCCGAGTATGCTTCGCTCCCCCACAGAAGTAACACCGCGGGCCGCCCGGAGCTGCTGCTGTCGTCTGGCCCGAGTGTTACGCCATTACGCAGCATTTCGAACCCGAGTGACGAGGAGGGATTGGCGACTGCTCCTGCCACGTTGTCTCCACGTGGTCTTCAGGATACAATACTAGGCTTTTGGAGGCCGTCTCCAGCATCTCCGCTAGCTCTATTGCCTGGGTAAGGTCAAGGTTACCTTTCTCCAGTAGTGTAAGTCGAATGTACGACGATCCGACTCCCGCCACAATCGCATCTCGGGCAAGGTCGTTCATACTCTGCTCAGCCGACACAGCTTTGCAGTTACAGCCCCTGGCTAGCTGTCGGAGCTCGTTCGCGTATTCCTCCATCGTTTCGGCAGACTGCCGTCGTCGAGTGGCTAAGAGGTAACGAGCATGTATTTCGTTGGGCGGTTTGATATAACGCTTCTTCAGAAGCTCGAGGGCCTTTGTGTAATCGGTGGCCGCACGGATCGCGAGGTAGACAGTGTCGCTTACCCTCGCATGGAGGACCCGGAGTCTGTCATCATCTGTGGTGACCGCTGCGGAGGCTGCCAGGTAGTCTTCGAAACACTTCAGCCAGTGGTCGAAGGTGTTAGAGGCGCCCACCGCACGTGGATCTAGTGTAAGGCGTTCCGGCTTCAGTATCTGCTCCATACTCTCTTTTTTTTTCTTCGACGAGAGTTTATTTACAGCAAATAAAATTGATGCGCGTTATCATACACGAGGCTTGATGCTCAGGAAATAAAGGCTTTTATTTGCTGTAACAAAGCAGCTAACAATTATATACACGATCCCAGACTGAGGGGTCCCAGCCAGAGCAGGGACCTTTATACCTCTCCCAGGAGGCGGAGCCTGACTGGGATGTACCACAACACTACAGTACAAAGGTGTAACAACCCCACCCTAACCCCAACAGCAACAAGTAGCACAACCCATCCCTAACCCAACAGCAACATATGTACATACTTGTAGTACTGGCCAGACCCTGGCTCAGTACTATCCAGTGGGAACCAACGATGGTTCACCACAGGGCCATTGTTAAATTGAAATGAGAATTTACAGTATGTGAATTTGGAAATTGGGTTGGAGAGTGAAACTCTGCCTACAAAGAGCAAAAAGGACAATATAACTGCAGGTTTCAAAAAAGCATTCTTTTCTGTTTAAAAAAAAAACTGGAAACCAGAAGAAAATGAAATACAAAACTTGAGTTCTGACAATGCTATCACGTGCAGCTTCCGATAATGTTTTTACATTGGGTGCTTTGGTTTTGGTTAAATCCTTGTAATTATGCAATCCAACGTGTAATTGTGAAATGAGAGAAGTCTACATGCATGATGTAACAAGTTATGTTGTGAGGTATTTGTGATGATCAGTTTGTGTGAAGTGGATGTAACACCAGTGTAAAGAAACCTTCATGGTTATGAAGTAAGCACGGCAGATGAATATTAATGATACACACATTTAGATTTTCCATGGCCCCAAGTGTGAACTCTACACCTGACACTTACTGGAATCCGTTCATGAGGTGACACAAACAGTGTGTGTGGAAATGCAGTGCATGTTGTGTACATGGATCTTCAGAAAGCTTAAGTACAATACCTCACAGGATCCGAAAATGCTGGAAAATCTCAGCAGGTCTGACAGCATCTATGGTGAGAGAAGAGAGACAACGTTTGAAGTCTAGAGGACCCTTCGTCACAGCTGAATGAAGAGTCATCTAGATTCGAAACGTTGGCTCTATTCTCTCCTCACAGATGCTGTCAGACCTGCTGAGATTTTCCAGCATTTTTCATTTTTGTTTCCGATTCCAGCATCCGCAGTATTTTGATTTTACCAATTAGAATCTGATTGGAGAAAATGAAGCAGAATTAAATCAGGGGGAGGGAAGCAAACTGCTGAGATGGGAAGAAACAATGGGAGTTGAAAGCAGTTTTTCTGAGTGTTTGCAGTGGAGGTCCAGAGGGGTTTTGCTTTGGACTCACTCCTGTTAACTGTGTACAACAATGATCGAGATACAGGGTGAGAGGGAGTGATGTAGAAATTTTCAGACAATATTAAAATAGGAAGCACAGTAATGAATTCTGAGGATCAAAGCAACGTGGCTGAGATAAACGGGCCAATGAATAACAATGAAAGTTAATGTTAGTAAGTGTGAGGTTTGACATTTCACAGAAATAATATTTTGAATGGGGGAAAGCTGGATGATATCAAAAAGCTGAAGGGCTTGGAGACTCCGGCTCCTAATATTAAAAACAGCACCACAAGTGGATAAAGAGAAAGGGCCAATGAGATACTGACTTTGACGGCAGTAGGTATCGATCTTAATGTCAAGATTTAATGGTGAATCGAAATAAAACCTCCGAAACTGCACAGTTGGAGAAATATACGTGGTTTTTGATTTCCCATTATTGGAAGATGTTGCTGCGATTGAGAGGATACAACACAGATTCCCCAAGCTATTTCCTGGCATTGTAAGGTGTTGTCTTGTCTAACAGTTCACTGAGTTCAGATATCTGGAAGATAGAACTGGAGACAAAGGCCCTTAACTTCCTCAGCGGGGCAATCAGTGGTGGAGTGCCATTATGGAATGACTCACATGCTTGAAACGTGAACCCCCAAAAGCCCCACACAGGGGAGCCAGGTGATTGTGGCCCAAAGAGTTTCAATTGATTTTAAGTTCGAGTGACTGTAACCAAAAGCCACATATGTACGAACAAGAGCAAGTGGTCAGTTCGGCAGTTACTCAACATCGATGTTTATTTTGTGACTGACCATTTTGGCTACAGTTCCAAGTACCTTTTAAAGACATTCAAAGTGAGCCCTAATGTTACCCACCCTCCAGGAGATTTTAGTGCCTTTGCTCATTCCTTCTGTCTTTGATTAACCAGGCCTTTAACTCCTCTTCCCTTATCCTATCCTGCGCTGTTCCCCATGACCAGTTCCACAGATGCTTTCAAACATAGAATCATAGAATCAGACAGCGCAGAAGAGACCCTTTGGCCAATCGACTCAGCACTAACACATTTGAAACACCTCAACTCCCACCTAATCACATCAGCCAGCAGTTGCCCATAGCCCTGAATGTTATGATGTGCCAAGTGCTCATCCAGAGATATGAGGCAACCTGCCTGTACCAGCCTCCCAGGTAGCGCATTCCAGACCATCACCACCCGCTGGATAAAAAAGTGCTTCCTCACATACCCCTAAACCTCCTGCCCAACATCCTATCTCCAGCCCTCCAACTCAATTTCAGCAGATTCACTGTGAGTCTTTGCCTGTTCAGTGGTTCTCCAAATCGCTATCTGCTCCAACCCTCACACAGAATCAATAACTTCCACATTCCAGAATTGGAAAGTTATTTTTCCTCTTCTAGCTCATCAATCACTCATTCCATTCGGATCAAAACTGGACACGACGTGATCTGGGGATGCTCATGTTTTTCATAATTTCCAACAGTTCATTCCTGCCCAGAGCTTTCCTTGTCTGTGAAAAACAGCTTGCAACATTCAACAATTATATTCTACTTTGCTGCTACTTAGATAAAGTAAGGTCAATTCTTAGGATTGGTCAAATTACAGCAAAATGTACAACAGTAATCTGAATATTAACAGTGTGAAGAAAGGCAGATACAAAGACAGCCTTGGACAAGGACAACAGTTTTGTTACCAAGGTGATTGGATACAATTTTAAGTTATAAAGTGATGGGACAGGACAGATAGAAACAGGCTGTAGATTCTGAGGGAGCATCGATGTGATGTTAATTTGAAGAGACTTGGACAAGAGCAGGAGATATATTTGTACACAGAGGAATGCACGTATTTAGAATTAATGCTTGTATCGAGACCCTGTCCCAAATAGGGGTCAATACATTGGGCTCTTGGCGTTTTTTCAATGTTGGGGCAGCTCTGCATCCTGTGAGGAGTCATCAGTTAATTGGAGATGGCCACCATGTGATAGTCCAGGGGGATATCACAACCAGAGACTGAGGATCCCACAGATGGGGACACGGGCAGGGAAGATCCCACATTTTAAAAGTATTTTTGTGAACATTTCCTGCCCAGTTCCTGAGGTTTCTTCCTGGCTGAGCAGTGATAATCTCTCCCAATGGAGTAACGGAGCGGCAGCATCTGGAGCTTGGCTTAGAAGTGAAAACACCAGTGACCAATTAGAGCCCGACACCCAGCCTGTTTATCATTTGTTGAAAAGTAGAATCCTTATCATCCTTGTCAATCATTTCTGTATCCTCCTTGGTGCTTCTACATCCTTTTTATAATGTGGTGACCAGAACCATACACAGAGCTCCACGTGCGGTCGGACCGTGCTTTGTACAGGTTTAACTGCAATTCTTTAATTTTCAATTCCAATCCTCAAGAATTAAACCCTAATGTTTTGTTTGCTTCTGTAACAGCTTTAATACCTTGGTCACCGAAAATCTAAGACCTCTTTGCATTTCTGCCTCATTTAGATTCTTATTTTCCACCTTTTATCTGATCTTATGATTCTGAGCAAATTGTAATGCCTCACACTTATCAATGTTGAAATTAATTTGAAATGCCTCTTCTGTACATTTATGAATGTTTTCTCCTCATGTGTGGCAGTCCCCCCTCAGTATCGACAATGCTCCTCAATGTTGTGTCATCTACAAATGTGGAAATTGCATTGTTGGTTTCATCCACATTTCACTGTCCCCACAGTTTGTTCTTCATTGTGAATATTGTTCATGTTGTTAATATGAATTGGGAACAACAATGTTCCAGCATTGGTCCTTTTGGTAGCCACTTCCCACTTCCTGCCAATCTGAATGACTTTAACCCAACTCCCAGTTTCCTGAAGCCAAAAGGGAAAGCGCTGGAAAATCTCAGCAGGTCTGGCAGCATCTGTAAGGAGAGAAAAGAGCTGACATTTCGAGTCCAGATGACCCTCTGTCAAAGCTAAAAGGCATTGAAAGTGGGAGATATTTATACTGCAGGGGGAAGGAATGAAAGATGAGTCATAGCCATAGAAAACAGGGGAAAAGACTGCTCATAGCTATCCACAGAGAGAATAAAGGGTTTGAATGGTCAAACGGCAGAGAAGCTGTAAGCTGTGACAGATGGAGATGTTGTGGGGTGGGGATCGATGTTGAGACTGGAAGGCGGTAAATTACTGAGCCGGAAGATGAGATGCTGTTCCTCCAGTTTGTGTTGAGCTTCACTGGAACATTGCAGCAAGCCAAGGACAGACATGTGGGCATGGGAGCAGAATCGTGTGTTAAAATGGCAAGCACCCGGAAGGTCAGGATCCTGATTGCGCACAGAGCGAAGGTGCTCAGCAAAGTGATCTCCCAGTCTATGTCTGGTCTCTCTGATACAGAGGAGACCACATTGGGAGCAGCAAATGCAATAGACCAAATTGAAAGAGGTGCAAGTGAAACGCTGCTTAACCTGGAATGAATGTTTTGGACCGTGGACGGTGAACATAGGAGAGGTAAAGGAGCTGGTGTTACACCTTCTGCGATTGCATGGGAAGGTGCCATGAGTGACGGGAGAGGTGTTGGTTTAGTGAAGGAGTGGACTAGGTTATCCTGGAAGGAATAGTCTCTGTGGAATGAAGGGAAGATGTGTTTGGTGTTGGCATCACGCTGGAGTTGGCGAAAATGGCGGAGGATTATGCTTTGCATGCGGAGGCTGGCGGGGTGAAATGTGAGAATAAGGAAGACTCTATCCTTGTTCTGGGAGGGAGGGGAGGGGGTGAGGGTCGTGGTGCGGGAGATGGACTGCACGCTGTTGAGGGCCCTGTCGTTAACTGTAGATGGGAATCCACAGTTGAGGAAAAAGGAGCACAGATTAGAAGCACAACTTTGGAAAGTGGCATCATTGGAACAAATGCGATGGAGATGAAGGAGCTGAGTGAAAGGGATGGAGTCCTTACAGGATGTCGCGTGTGAAGAGCTGTCGTCCAGATAGTTGGGCTTGTAATGGATACTGGTAGATAGTCTATTGTCGGAAATGGAGACAGAAAGGTCAAGGAAGGGAAGGGAAGTGTCTGAGATGGACCAGGTGAAGGCGATGGAGGGGAGGAAACTGGAAGTGAAGTTGATGAATTTTTCAAGGTCTGGATGAGAGCATGAAGCAGAACCAAAATTGTCATCAATGTAGAGTAAAGGAGTTGTGGGAGGAGACCTGGGTAGGCCTGGAACAAGGAATGTTCCACATACCCCATAAAAAGACAAGCATAGCTAGGACCCATGTGGATACCCATTGCTACTTCTTTGATTTGGAGAAAATGGGAGGAGTTAAAGGAGAGGTTGTTGAGAGATAGAATGACTTCAGCCAGGCGGAGGAGAGTGATGGTGGATGGGAATTGTTCAGGCCTCTTTTCAAGAAAGAAGCGAAGAGCTCTCAGGCCGCCCTGGTGTGGAATGGAGGTGTAGAGAGATTGCACATCCATGGTGAATAGGAGGTGGTTAGGGCCTGCAGACTGGAAGCTGGCAATATGATGCAGGACATCAGAGAAATCCCAGATATAGGTGGGGAGGGAATGGACCAGGGGAGTGAGGATGGAGTCAAGGTAAGAGGAAATAAGTTCAGTGGGGCAGAAGCATGCGGACACAATGGACCTACCAGGACACTCCTTTCTGTGGATTTTGGGAAGTAGGTCGAAGTGGGCTGTCCGGAATTGGGAGACCATGAGGTTGGAAGCTGTGGGGGGATGGCATCTGGAGGAAATGAGGTCAGTGACTGTGTTGGAGATAATGGCTTGATGTTCAGTGGTGTGATCATGGTCCAGGGGGAGGTAGGAGGAAGTATCTGAGAGTTGGGGCTCAGCCTCTGCGAGGTGGATGTCAGTACGCCAGACGGCAACAGCACCCCCTTTGTTGGCAGGTTTGATGACAATGTCAGGGTTGGACCTGAGGGAGCGAAGGGCGGAAAGTTCGGAAGGAGAGAGATTGGAATGGGTGAGGGGGGCAGAAAAATTGAGATGGCCAATGTCCCGACAACAGTTCCCAATGAAAAGATCGAGGAAAAGTAATTGTCCCGGTAGGGGTGTCCAATTGGAGTCAGAATGTTGGAGGTACGTGAAAGGATCTCCCAGTTTCCTGTCTTGCAGTCAGCTCTCTGTCCATTCCATATTGCCAGAGAAATATGCCATGCAGAACATTGAGCAATATGTTTGATTGGTGGCTGGTGGAATGGAGATAAAGAGACATGGAAGCACAGAAACACATGGGATGATGACTATTGATCACTGAATGAACTGGATGGGCTGTCCAACCTGTCCAATGTTTGTTCAAACTCCATTTTCTGAATCTAGTTCAAGTGAGTTGGTTCAAAGTCCCCTTTCCCAATGCTGTTTGTTCTTCCCAGGTTGATGATTCAGCAATTGTCACCATGTTCCTGCTTTCCAGGAGTTTTCAATTTGTCGACATTCTAAATTCCTCACAAAGATTTCACTTTCCCTGAAAAGGCAGTTTTCAAACTATTTTTATTGTCAGTTCTCAACAACAACAATCATCGTTTCGACGCGGCTTCTTCAATTTTTCTGCGTCTCACTGAATCAGTTGTTTCCATTCCTTTCAAACTCACTGTATTTATTCTGTGGAGTTAGTGAGAAGTGAAATCTGTGTCATTCGAATTTTTGCCTTTGATTTGTCAGAATGTTTAAATTATAATCAGATCTCATTTAAACTTTGTATTTGAGACAAAATAATATTCATCCCAATATCCTCAAATCAATTATTTCTCAGAACCTGGAGAATTCACTTTTAAACTTCCACCTGACTAGAATGTGTTGATTTGAGGAAGATTCTGCTTCTCATTTTCAAAGCCCTTTGGACATGTTTATTCAACAGGAGTTGAGCTGGACAGGAACAATAATTTTGCAACCCAGTCCCGGTTTAAATTTTCCAGCTTTCTTCCCATCATTTAATGAAATTCCGGATGACAGTAAAGGGATATTTCACAGCATTCATCACCTCCTCTCTGAACTTCCTCTGTGTGACTGCGTAAATAAATGTGTTGGTGCAGGAACTGGATAACTGGAGCATTGATCCTATCAGGTCTAATACAAGTCCATCACGTGACCAAAAATCATACATCCCAGATATTCGTTGAATCGATAGAAATACAACACGTGTCACCCATAACAGGATAAAACTGCCCGATATGGTGAAGAGTAAAATGATGGATCTTCTTCGATTCTTCATTTCTGGATCATTCTGCTCCCCCCCGTTTCGCTGTCCCCTCAGTTTCCTGCGGACTGCATTGGCCAGCAGGATGTGCCTGACAGTGAGAGTATTGAGCAGCAGTATCAGCACGAAGGGGAGCACTGGAGTTAAAATGCGGTCTATCCAGTCAAAGACATTCCACACAGGATAATAGTGGTACTCGTATGATACCCAGCAGTTATAGGGGCCATACTTAAAAAAGACCGGGATTTTGGTTAGTAAACACAGTAAACTCACCGTTGTGATAACGATGGCTGCTGTTTTCTCAGTGCAGTATTTCATCTTCAGTTTCTGGAAGCAAATGGTCACCATTCGGTCAAAGGTGAAGGCGATTGTGAGCCAAACAGAGCTGCTAACAACTGCGGTGGCAATCACTTCTCTGATGCCACAGGCACGTGTGTACAAGTTGAATATAATGTGCAGTTTGAAGGGATTAATTTGTTCCAGTATGACCCGAATAATGACAACCAGCAGATCCGCTGCAGCCATCGCCACCAGGTACCGAGTGACACCTTTGGAAAGACCGCACCTCCCTCGAGATAGAGTCACAATCGCGACTAAGTTAGCTGTAAATTTAAAACAGATCATAAAACAAAGTTGTCCAGTGAGAAGAAGCAAAGATGTAAAGAACAAGTAGAGAAAATGTTAAAAGTTGCAGTTTTACAACTCACTTAAAGAAACAGCCCAATGGGTCAGCAGATAAGTTTCTCAATGAACAAGGAGAATGACATTAGTGCAGAAATATAGCAACTGAGTTCAGGTTAAATTAGTCGAAAAAGAGTCACTGGTGAGACAGGCGGGGTTTCTACATTTAGCTTCAGCTCCTTGGGTTGGAGATTGGATCTGATTCACTGTTGAATCAGTTGAATAATCTACAGGAGCTCTGAATTTGGGCTGTAATAGTGAGCACGTGGATAACTCATGAATCCAATAACGGAGTCACAGCTTATTACTTATCAATTCTTTCAGAGCATTCCGGGAAGATGGAAAATGGTACAGCAAATAATTTACATTCTGTTCACCACAGAACAGACCCTCACAATCAACTCCAAGAAAACAGCTGCAAGTGCATTTATCGAATGTCTTTCACAACTGTAGTTTATCCTGAAGCTTTTTTCATGCCATAAGGACCTTAGAAATGTATGTGACGTCTCTATCTGTCTACACTGAGACTCCCCTTGTATTTGTTAGTTGTTACTCAGTGGAAGGTGTGATGCTACTGTGACTTTAAGAAATGTAGTTTTTAATAAGTTCACTGCAGTTACAAGCAGCTTTGTTTTTTTATCGTGGCACCGGCTGTCTTATTAGAGATCCTTTTATTTCTGCTTAAATTGTTGAAATGTTTTTTTAAAAATCTTGTCCTAATGCCCCTTCAGGGAGTTTCTGACCATTTGGATTGTTGTGGGAAGAACGATTGAAAGGTGAAGAAGGATAGTTTTTTTTCCTCTCATAAGAGTTTCTTCCTTTCAGTTTTGGCTGCTGGTTAGCGAGAATCTGTTTCGACTCAGGACTGGAAGCAGTCTTGCCTCTCTCTGGAGTGAAAATTCTGCTGTTGGTGGTTTTCCAGCTGGGAATTTGAGGCAAGGATTGCCTCTCACTCTTGCAGTGGTTTTCAGGCTAAAGCTGGAGGCCAGCGGTGGCTCTGCCCCTGCCTCGAGGTCTGTGAGAAGTTACAAGGCTGGGAAGTCAGAGTTTCAATTCTCCAGCCAATGGACCGAGGGCCTGATTTTACCAAAACTTCGCGCCCGTTTTCGGGTGCGAAATTGCGGTAAAGTTGGGTGTCGGGCCTATACTGTGATCTGCACCCAATTCCGAGCAGGTCGCGGCTTTACTGACACCCAATTCGGGCGCGGGGCCGGCCCGTGCCCGAATCGGGCAGCCCGACGATTTAAATGCATTTGCATGCATTTAAATCGACTTATTGAACCGCGCTCCCAACTCTACCGCCAAATCCCACTTTACCGTCTTCTGGCTCGATCTGGATCCATGCTTTTAACGACATGGTAAATGAAAGTCTGAAGTCGTCGCTGCAGCTTCCGAGGAGCGGGCTCAGAGCCTGCAATGGCTCTTTGACCCAGGTCATCCTCTGGTTGTGGGGGTGTGGGGGGTGGGAGGAGGGGGGTTGGGGGGTGAGGGGGGGGGGGTGGGACCCAGATCATCCTCTGGTCGGGGGGGGGGGTGGGGCGAGGGGGGGGGTTGGTGCTGCTGCCAGTCTGCGGCCGATCGGTGGGGAGGGAGGGGGCAGGGGGGTCCGCCGCCACTCTGCGGGCGATCCCTCCTCCCCACCGGAGGAACGAATCCCTCCTACCGGAGTGGACGTGCGGCCATGCCATCCCATAAAACCTTCAAGATGAAGTGATTCCTCACTAAGAAGATGAAGCAGAACCGGCCGATTCCACAGTGGATCCGTATGAAAACCGGCTACAAGATCAGTACAAGTCCAAGATGAGACACTGGAGAAGGACCAAGCTGGGCCTGTAAAGGGATACACCATCACTGGTACACTACCAGCCACAGATTACTCTTCCCTGCAGGAGCAAGAGAGCGGGAGAGATGGCTGTGGGGAGGTGGGATCGCCTGCAGAGTGGCGGCGGACCTCCCCTGCCACCTCCCTCCCCACCGATCGGCCGCAGACTGGCAGCGGACCCCCCCCCCCCCTCTGACCAGAGGATGATCTGGGTCTGCAGAAGGAATGATGGGAGAGAACTAAGCAAAGATATGTGCTCAGGGCTAGGACAGGGGGGGCTTCAGGGCACGGTAGACTATATGCAGACATCGCAACAGTCATTAAATTTCAAAGGTCCTTTATAGCGTGCAAAGAGCTTTAGGATGAACTAAAATTCTGAAAGACATACTGTCAAGACATATTCTTTCACATCCAAAATTCATTGGCAAGAGTTAGCAAACAACTCAAAGACATTGGGAAGACATGTTCCCACTTGTCCAATCATTTCTAGAAACTGCATCCACTAATATAGGTGTATATAGAAAGAGGCAGTGATGAAAAATATAATGTATTGTGATGCTATTGTACCTTTGAGAAATGTATTTTTTAAAATTTATGTTCTCTGCAGTGAAACAGCTTTTTTATATATTGTTGCTGGGCTATCTGCGAGAATTCTTTTATTTGTTCCTTCAATGGCTTAAATGGGTTCTGTTTAGTTCTGGGCCTCAGGTGCCTTCTGGCATTTTTTATGACCTTGCATTGTTAGAGGGATGAATAATTAACAGGGCAGGTGACAAGAGTTCTTCTGTCCCAGTTTTGAGCTGCTGGTTTAACTTAGAAGGGGTGTGGACATCAGACTGAAAATCAGTGTTTTTCTCACTCTGTCCTTGGCATTGTAAATTCTGCTGGCCAGCTGGAAGCTCGGCTTCTGGCCTTCCTGGAAATAAAATTCTGCTGTTGGTGGTTTTGCGAGCTAGTACCGAGAGTCTCCCTCTCTCGCTCCATGATGTTTTTGGCAAGCTTTTCTGATACCAAGCTTGTCTGCGTGTATATCAAGAGAACTGCAGCATCCAACCACGATGCATCCAGCATCATTTGTACTTTCTGTGTTAAACCTGTGACAATGATTTTGTTTATGGGAATTGTTTATTTAGCTGTTAAGGTTAAATACAATATCATGGTTGTTTTTTTCTTGTTTGTACGTGGCAGAGGTTATTGCTCATTTTCTTTCTATACATGTTAACAGTATTCTTAAATAAACTTTGTTTGATAGAAGCTCCCTGTTGGGTCAGTTGAATCATACCTGAGGTCAAACATCTCATGCTCACCCGAGCCAAATTCAAATTGCAAAACCTATGATCCGGGTGGACTTCATAAAACACTTTGGAGTTTTTGATCTGAATTGTACAAGTGCCCCACTGAAACCTGGACAAAGTCAAACAGATCCTGAACAGATCGGTGCTGGGGCCTCAACTGTTTACCATATACATAGACGATCTAGAGGAGGGGACCAAGTGTAGGGAAACAAAGTTTGCGCATGACACAAAGATGAGTGGGAAAGCGAATTGCGTAGATGTTGTGGAAAGTCTGCAGAGAGATTTGGATAGGCTAAGTGAGTGGGCGAGGATCTCGCAGATGGAGTCTAACATTGACAAGTGTGAGGTTATCCACTTTGGAAGGAATAATAGTAAAATGGACTATTATTTAAATGGTGAAAAATTACAACATGCTACTGTGCAGAGGGACCTGGGGGTCCTTGTGCATGAATCGCAAAAACTCAGTTTGCAGGTGCAGCAGGTGATCAAGAAGGCAAATGGAATGTTGGCCTTTATCGCAAAGGGGTTGGAGTATAAAAGCAAGGACGTTTTGCTGCAATTGTACAAGGTACTGGTGAGGCCGCAACTGGAGTACTGTGTGCAGTTTTGGTCCCCTTATTTGCGAAAGGATATATTGGCCTTGGATGGAGTACAGAGGAGGATCACCAGGTTCATACCGGAGATGAGGGGGTTTGCTTATGAGGAGAGACTGAGTAGATTGGGCCTGTACTCTTTGGAGTTTAGAAGGCTGAGGGGAGATCTTATCGAGACATATAAGATAATGAAGGGGCTAGACAGGGTAGAGGCAGAGAGATTCTTTCCACTTAGAAAGGAAACACGAACTAGAGGACACAGCCTCAAAATAAGGGGGAGTCAGTTTAGAACAGAGTTGAGGAGGAACTTCTTCTCTCAGAGGGTAGTGAATCTCTGGAATTCTCTGCCCATTGAAGCAGTGGAGGCTACCTCGTTAAATATGTTTAAGTCACAGGAAGATAGATTTCTGATCAATAAGGGAATTAAGGGTTATGGGGAGCGGGCGGGTAAGTGGAACTAAACCACTATCAGATCAGCCATGACCTTATTGAATGGCGGGGCAGGCTCGAGGGGCTAGATGGCCTACTCCTGCTCCTATTTCTTATGCTCTTATGTTCTTATCAGTAAATACATGTTTAGTTCTGATTCAATGCCTGAAATAAAACATTGCCTGAAATAAAATAATGATCATCATGATTGGAAATAATAACTTCAACCATACAACTGTGTAACATGCCCGACACCAACAAGTTCCACTATCAGAGAAGTCAAACCTGCAATGATTACAATAACTCACACAGAACTCCAACCACTGCAGGAATGCGATAGAAAATGGGTTCGATATCAAAGAGTAGAAATAATAAATCCACCAGATGCATGTTCTGTGATGAACTCTATTGTCCTTTAGGTTTCACTGACTCTGAGCTCACTCACTCAGTGGGACCCTTTATTAATACAAGCAAGTGACACCCACTGAGACCATGAGACTTACGTAAACATTGTTATTAGTTCCACTGATTGGAGTAAACGGATTAGACAGGCACGGAACCTTAATTGAAGAAAAGCAGAATTGTTGTATGTACACCTGATGAACACCAGCACAAGCACTGGAATTGAAACATCATGGAACTGGCTACAACAAAGCGACCATTCAACTTCTCATACCTGCTCTGGCTGTTGAAGGAATGGTCCACTCACGTCCATTTCCCTCTCCTTTCCCCATACCTTTTCCCCTTTGAAAAACATTTAATGGATTCACTGTCCTGCTAGGTGCTGCAAAATCTAATAATGGTTTTGTGTGTGTGCGTGCGTGTGTGTGTGTCTGTGTCTGTGTTTGTGTGTGCGTGCGTCAATCTCCTAGACTCTGCATTCCATCTAATATGGATTAAATGAATTTTAAATTCTCTATACCTATGGAACAGTGAGTGAGACTTTTCCATTGTCTTCATCCCTCATTATTTGTGTGTCAAATCTGCCAAAACGTTTTGAAGAGTAAAGAGCACCGACTCATAAAATATATTAGGAATCTGTACAAATTTCCTGATAACTTTTCCCAGTGGAATTTCCGAAAGCCACATTGATAATGGAAGCTGCCAATGTCAAACGGTCACACTGTAATGAGAGCCTCCCACCAGAGGATGTGCTGCAGCATCATCCCTGACGAGAGGGGGTGATACAGAGAGAGAGGTTTCTAAAGTAAGGTAGAGGGGAGAGTTCAAGATTAAGCTGAGTGCCCGAGTGAACTTGAAACAGAGTGAGGAGGGAATGGAGGGAGAAAAGGCCAGAGTGAGGAGGAAGGGAGGGACAGAGTGAGGATAGAACGGAGGGAGGAAAGGCCAGAGTGAGGAGGAAGGGAGGGACAGAGTGAGGAGAGAATGGAGGGAGGAAAGGACAGAGTGACCGGGGAATGGACGGAGAAAAGGACAGAGTGAGGGGGAAATGGAGGGAGAAAAGAACAGAGTGAGGAGGGAATGGAGGGAGAAAAGGGCAGAGTGAGAGGGAATGGAGGGAGAAAAGAACAGAGTGAGGGGGAAATGAAGGGAGAAAAGAACAGAGTGAGGGGGAATGGAGGGAGAAAAGGACAGAGTGAGGAGCGAATGGAGGGAGGAAAAGACAGAGTGACCGGGGAATGGACGGAGAAAAGGACAGAGTGAGCGGGAAATGGAGGGAGAAAAGAACAGAGTGAGGGGGAAATGAAGGGAGAAAAGAACAGAGTGAGGGGGAATGGAGGGAGAAAAGGACAGAGTGAGGAGAGAATGGAGGGAGGAAAAGACAGAGTGACCGGGGAATGGACGGAGAAAAGGACAGAGTGAGCGGGAAATAAAGGGAGAAAAGAACAGAGTGAGGAGGGAATGGAGGGAGAAAAGGGCAGAGTGAGAGGGAATGGAGGGAGAAAAGAACAGAGTGAGGTGGGAATGCAGTGAGACAGGGGCAGAATCAGGAAAAAAAAGCGAGAGGTGGTAGTGAGTGATGAAGGAAGATATTGAGGTGGATGCAGAGTGAGCTGTAAGATTCTAAATTAGAATGATCATTTTACCAAGTTATTTTATTTATTTCACAGTTAACATCTTCCAGCCCTAAAACCCTCTGAGAACACTGCCCTGGAATCCTCTCTCAATGACTCCTAAACTTTTCCATTTCTCTCCTCCTTTAGTGAACTCTTCAAAACCTCTCCCTTTGACAAAGTGTCCTAATCTTTCCTTAGATGGATCAATCTGATATTTTGAGTGATAAGCTTCCTGAGAAGCAATTTGGGAGATGTTTCTCGATTGAAGGTATTAACACACAGACAAGTTATTGTGAATATTTTAAATTGAATAATTACAGAGCAATGCAAATCATTTAATGCTTAGTTTCTCATTTAACAGGGACAGCTATTAATGGAAAAAGTAGAGAACAGATTTGTGTTTGGATAGTTTCATTTAAAGATCTGGGGGGTGATTCTCCCAAAAAGAAACTAAGCGCCCAACAGTTGGGAAAACGGATTTTTCCTGCCCTTTTGTTTGGCTTTATTTAGTTGAATGAATCTCCAGCGCTCTGTGCTCCACAAAGTGCCTCAGAGGGAGATTCACGCCCGTCAGGGGGGCCTCATCCCAGCCAAGAGACTGGCATCAGTGCGCTGTGTGGGCCAGTGTGCATGTGCTGACCTGCGCACTGGTCTCCCATCGCTGGCCTCCTGATCACTGGCCTCCTGGTTTCTTGCCAGGCCCCCTTCTCCCGATTGCCAGCTTCCCAACACCCTCCTCCCTCCTGATCGCCGGACTCCCCGACCACCCGACCAACCCCACCGATTGCTGGCCTCCCTGACAACTGTCCCCAATCGCCAGCCACCCATGGCCAGCCCTGATCCATGCACTGCCATGCGCACCCCCAAACCCCATGCCATGTGCAGCTCTGCCCGCCCTCCTCCCTCCCTCTCACACCGATCGATAATGCAGAGTGCAGTGGGCACGTCTCCCACCACTGCCGGTCGGCCCACCTGGTAGGCCCCATACTCTTGTGTTAAACCCCCTTGGCATTACCCGGTTCCCAATGAGCAGTGCTGGGGTGCCCTGTGGACAGCGCCAGGGTGCCAGGCTGGCAGTGCCATGTTGGCACTGTCCAAGGGGAAAAGTGCACTCAGGCGCCCTGGGGGGTGGGGCGAGAGGGCGCCTGAATGGCCTCCGTGCCCACCAGAGAGGTGATCACGCCTGGTTCTCGTGGATGGGGCCAGCTTTAATTCCTGCTGATGGGAACCTCTCCCAGCTGGGGGGAGACAATAGCGAGTTTGAGGAATACCATCCCTGGCTCGTGAATTTTATGGTAATCATACTCACGCTGTTTTCAAGAACAAGGCTGATTATGTAAAAGAAAAAGGCATTGGACACTCGCGATCAGCTGGACGCCGGTTGCAAGTCCTCCTACAGGTCCCCTGCTGATGCCAGCGTGCTGAGAGAATCCCACCCGCTTATTCTCGCACTGAGTCTCACTCAACCATCACCTCTGTGCTCTCTGATTTACATTGGCTCCTGCTCTGACACTGCCTCATATTTATCATTTATTCTACTTTGTGCTCAGATCCCTCCATGTCTTCACTTTACTCAGTCTCTGTAAAGTCCCCAACACTACATTCCTCTGAAATATTTCCTCCAAGAATTCTGACCTGTTGCACCTTGTCATGGATTCAATATTGACAGCATTGGATTGAGATTGCCTGGCCCTAGGTTCTGGAACAGAGAGCCTGGACCTCTCCCACTCTCTCATTTTCTTTCGGATGCTAAATAAGTAAAATGTTGCTGAAAAATCTCAGCTTCGATTACTCAACACCATCCACCCTTCTTAACGGTTGTCCATGTGTCATTCTGTTTGTTTAGATGCCTGCATTGTCATGAAATTTTTGGGACTCAGAAAAAAACACATGGAGTGGGATTCTCCAGGACCATCATGCACACTCCCATGCACATTTGCGCGCATGCTCCCACACACGCTCCCACACGCAATCACACATACACACACACAGTCTCACAAACATGCACACTCGCAGTAACAGATGCAATCATACATGCCACACATACACACTTCACTCACACACTCAAACAGAGAGCTGTGAATCAGACTAAGAGTCTTTGTGAACATTGCAGTTAGGGAACAATGAAGGTATTTGAGATATATTCAAGCATAAAGGGAAAGGTAAATAAACAGAGCTGACTGGCGCCTGAGTTGAAATCCATTAAGCTGTCAGTGGAAATCTATTTCAAAGCACTGCACCAAGAAATTGACAAAATATCGAAGGTTTTCAATGGAATAGAGAGGGTTCAAAGGTTTCAGCTTGCTAGTAAAGCTCAGAGACTTCAACGCAAAGCTGTGTGAATACATTGGGGATGATTGCACAGCTGTGGAGATTGGAACCCCCCCTCCCCACTATCCCCACCCAGCCAGAGAAATTGTCATCTCCCTGTCATAAGAACATAAGAACATAAGAAATAGGAGCAGGAGTAGGCCATCTGACCCTTCGAGCCTGCCCCGCCATTCAACAAGATCATGGCTGATCTGAAGCGAATCAGTTCCACTTACCCGCCTGCTCCCCATATCCCCTAATTCCCTTATCGATCAGAAAACTATCTACCCGTGATTTAAACATATTCAACGAGGAAGCCTCCACCACTTCAATGGGCAGAGAATTCCAGAGATTCACTACCCTCTGAGAGAAGAAGTTCCCCCTCAACTCTGTTCTGAACCGCCCCCCCCCCCTTCTTTTGAGGCTGTGCCCTCTAGTTCTGGTTTCCCTTCTAAGTGGAAAGAATCTCTCCACCTCTACCCTATCCAGCCCCTTCATTATCTTATATGTCTCTATAAGATCACCCCTCATCCTTCTAAACTCCAACGAGTACAGACCCAATCTGTTTAATCTCTCCTCATAAGCTACACCCCTCACCTCCGGTATCAACCTGGTGAACCTTCTCTGCACTCCCTCCAAGGCCAATATATCCTTTCGCAAATAAGGGGACCAAAACTGCACACAGTACTCCAGTTGCGGCCTCACCAGTGCCTTGTACAGTTGCAGCAAGACCTCCCTGCTTTTATATTCTATCCCCCTCGCGACTGAGTTTTTGCGATTCGTGCACAAGGACCCCCAGGTCCCTCTGCACAGTCGCACGATGTAATTTTTCTCCATTTAAATAATCCAATTTACTATTATTTCTTCCAAAGTGGATAACCTCACATTTGCTAACATTATATTCCATCTGCCAGATTCTCGCCCACTCGCTCAGCCTATCCAAATCTCTCTGCAGACTTTCCGCGTCCTCCACGCAATTCGCTTTCCCACTCACCTTCGTGTCATCAGCAAACTTGATTACCCAAGATTCAGTCCCCTCCTCCAGATCATCTATGTAAATGGTAAACAATTGAGGCCCCAGCACCGATCCCTGCGGCACACCACTGGTCACCAACTGCCAACCAGAAAAGCACCCATTATCCCAACTCTCTGCTTCCTGTTAGATAGCCAATCCCCAATCCACGCCAACACCTTACCCCTAACTCCGTGTACCCCAATCTTCTGCAGCAACCTTTTGTGAGGCACCTTATCGAACGCCTTCTGGAAATCTAAAAACACCAGAGGAACCCAAAGGGGTCTGCTCAAACCTGCAGCTTCTTACGGAGAGAAATGGAAATTCCTGCTGCAGAATGGAGTGCTGCAGTGATTTAAAAGCCGGACAGCTGTCCAGGGGCCATGGAAATTAAAGTTATTCGGTCACTTCAAACTTTCTGTGCTGACAGGCAGGAATGAAGATGTTAATTACTGAGATGCCTGAAATCACCATGCCAGTGGTGATCTTCAGTTCTGTCAGTGCTAGAAGGGGTTGTCCATCCACGAGTCCCTGACCCTGGCGGAGAGTGGCGAGGTGACCCCCTTTCCCCCATCCGATCACACCCAACCCCCAGGACCCTTGAGGGACCCTTCCTTTGGCAGCAGCAGAGGTGCAAAGGGCCACTGGACCCACCTCCTTGATTCCCTCTGACCCATGGTGCTAGGTCAGGTTGTCAGTGCTAGGGTATCGGGAGCAGTGCACCGTCAGCATTGCAAAGGCACGTGGCTTGAAGGGGGCCTGATTAGGGATTTGAGGGGGGAGGGGACTGAGTGGGAGGGGGAGGGATATGAGTGGGGGACCTGAGATGGGTTTGTGGGGGGCCTGAGGGTGAAAGGGATGGCTCATACTCATGCCTGTGTGGTAAGTGTGGTGGTGGTGGGGGGTTGACCTGTTATTTAAGTGGAGGGAGAGCGGATGCCACCCTTTGCTGAGTGGTTGGTGATGCACCCCTGGTCAGCAGGGAGTGGGGAGAGGGGGGTCACCATTTCATTTATTGGAGGGAGGGAGTTCAGCGCACCCTTTAAAAAGGACACCTTGATCTCTGAACAGCAGGGGTGGCCGCCAGTTTTTCCACGATTAACTCCTTTGCGTTTTTCAGGTGGGTGAATCCCAGCTGACAGACACTGGCAGCGCCAGTGGGGAACACTCTGGTTTTCCTGCTGATGTGGGCATTTAGATCCAATTCAGGTGAATCGCGCTCGATAGAAATTGATGGGTGTAATTATCAACTGGCTTCTGTCTTTAAAGACCCACAAACAGACTGAGCATCACATCAGTCAGTTAGCACGTCAACAATTCAATGGCTTCAATGTGGTGATGCTTCTGTCAGGTGGAGACCCTTCCTCAGGTGAAGAGGGGATGAGGAGAAGAGAGAGAAGACCAGCTGGCCACGGACAGCATCAACGTATCTGCCCACTAGAGAGAGCAGATCACCCTGAAGGGGGTGAAGGCCAGTGAGAGTTGTGAAGATTGACTACCATCGACACAGCAAACTGCCGGCTCCAAGTGGAGAGGCTCTCCAAGAAGATCGTGCATATCGACACAGACATCAAGTTTCTACAAAGATGCAAGAAAGCAGACAAGATACCGAAAGGACTACAGATCACGAACCCACTCAGGTCAACCTATAACACAGACTACACTGAGAGACTTTGCCGTCGCACCTCTCTCACACTCCTCAATCACCTCATACACCAGCTCTACAGCAAACGCCGCAGCCTGGAAACCAAGATCAAGTCCATATTCTCAACTTGCGCTCAGGACACAGACCAGCTGCGAAACTCTGCCAAGCAGACGAGACAACGGAACTACGCCATCTACATGCACACCAAGAACAGGAAACTTGAGAAACTCGGCATCACCACCAGCAGCAACCAAGCCTCCCCGTTACCACAGTAGAAAACAGTACCACTGCAGGGAAGTCCATTGTCAACTTGTCGGACTGCACACTCCAACCAGATGAAATCGAAGTTCTCAGCCGAGGGCTCAATTTCTGCCCCACCACCAAAATAGACCCCATCAGTCTCGCAGCAGACACAGAGGAATTCATTAGGCGAATGAGGCTGCGGGAGATCCAGAAACCCCAAGAGGCCAACAGCGAACACAATGAGACAGCCAATGAACCGGAACAGCCGACAGAGAGATCCGCAGTGCAGCAACCGAAGAGGAAAGAGTCGAATTGGACTCCTCTGGAAGGCCGCTGCCCTCGACTCGACATGTATGCCCAAGCGGTCAGGAGGTGAGTCAACACCAGATTCATCAACCGCATTCACAAGACAGCCCCGAACATTACCCAAGCACAATGCAACACCATCCACGCTCTCAAGACCAACCGCAACATTGTCATCAAACCAGCAAAGGAGGGGCCATCATCATACTGAACAGAACGGATTACTGCAAAGAAGTGTACCGTCAACTGAACAATAAGGAACACTCCAGACAGTTACCCGCAGATCCGACCAAAGAACACACCCGTCAACTCAACAGACTGATCAAGACCTTTGATCCAGACCTTCAGAGCACCCTCTGTGCTCTCATCCCATGTACTCCCCGCGTTGGAGATCTCTACTGCCTCCCGAAGATACACAAGGCAAACACACCCGGCCGTCCCATCGTATCGGGCAATGGGACCCTGTGCGAGAACATCTCCGGCTACGTCGAGGGCATCCTGAAACACATTGTACAAAGAACCCCCAGCTTTTGTCGCGACACTACGGACTTCCTACAGAAACTCGGCAGTTGAGCATGGAGCAGTTGAACCAGGATCACTCCTCGTCACAAAGGATGTCTCGGCACTCTACACCAGCATCCCCCACGATGATGGCATTGCTGCAACTGCCTCAGTACTCAACGCCGACAACTGCCAGTCTCCAGATGCAATTTTGCAACTCATCCGCTTCATCCTGGACCACAATGTCTTCACCTTCAACAACCAGTTCTTCATCCAGACACACGGAACAGCCATGGGGACCAAATTCGCACCTCAGTATGCCAACATCTTCATGCACAGGTTTGAACAAGACCTCTTCACTGCAACCTTCAACCGATTCTATACACTAGATACATCGATGACATTTTCTTCCTTTGGACTCATGGTGAACAATCACTGAAACAACTATATGATGACATCAACAATTTCCATCCCACCATCAGACTCACCATGGACCACTCTCCGGAATCAGTTGCATTCTTGGACACACACATCTCCATCAAGGACGGTCACCTCAGCACTTCACTGTACCGCAGGCCCATGGATAACCTCACGATGCTCCACATCTCCAGCTTCCACCCTAAACACGTTAAAGAAGCCATCCTCTACGGACAAGCCCTCCGTATACACAGGATCTGCTCAGATGAGGAGGATCGCAACAGACACCTCCAGACGCTGAAAGACGCCCTCATAAGAACAGGATATGGCGCTCGACTCGTCGATCGACAGTTCTGACGCGCCACAGCGAAAAACTGCACCGACCTCCTCAGAAGACAAACACAGGACATGGCGGACAGAGTACCCTTCGTCGTCCAGTACTTCCCCGGAGCGGAGAAGCTACGACATCTTCTCCGGACCCTTCAACATGTCGTTGGTGAAGACGAACATCTCGCCAAGGCCATCCCCACACCCCTACTTCATATCTTCAAACAACCGCATAACCTCAAGCAGACCATTGTCCGCAGCAAACTACCCAGCCTTCAGGAGAACAGTGACAATGACACCACACAATCCTGCCACAGCAACCATGCAAGACGTGCCGGATCATCGACACGGATGCCATCATCTCACGTGAGAACACCATCCACCAGGTACACAGGACATACTCTTGCAACTCGGCCAATATTGTCTACCTGATACACTGCAGGAAAGGATGTCCCGAGGCATGGTACATTGGGGAGACGATGCAGACACTATGACAACGGATGAATGAACACCACTCGACAATCATCAGGCAAGAGTGTTATCTTCCTGTTGGGGAACACTTCAGCGGTCACGGGCATTCGGCCTCTGATCTTCGGGTAAGCGTTCTCCAGGGCAGCCTTCATGACACACGACAAAGCAGAGTTGATGAGCAGAAAATTATAGCCAAGTTCCGCACACACGAGGACGGCCTCAACCGGGATCTTGGGTTCATGTCACACTATCTGTAACTCCCACGACTTGCCTAGGCTTGCAAAATCTCACTAACTGTCCTGTCTGGAGACAATACACATCTCTTTAACCTGTGCTTAACGCTCTCTCCACTCACATTGGCTGTACCTTTAAGACTTGATTACCTGTAAAGACTTGCATTCCAACCATTATTTTGTAAATTGAGTTTGTGTCTTTACATGCCCTGTTTGTGAACAGAACTCCCACTCACGTGATGAAGGAGCAGCGCTCCGAAAGCTAGTGGCTTTTGCTACCAAATAAACCTGTTGGACTTTAACCTGGTGTTGTGAGACTTCTTACCAAGATTGAAGAGGCCAGTGGAGGCACCATTACCAGCTGGCAGAGACTATTGAGTAAGAGCCACGTAGCTGGACATGGCAGAGGATCGGTGCAGAAGAAGGATCCACTCTGTTAAGGGAGACGGTCTCTTTAATCTATAAAGGGATGTGTCCTGAGATCGGCTCTGAGACTGCAAGTGGCAGCAAGAGCTGATTTGGTCAGTGGTCAGGGAAAGGAGGCTGTGACTGTGAGTGAGGCAGGTCAGGAGGGCAGGACTGTCGGTCACTGCCGTTGTCTCACAGCTTTGAGGTTCTCTCAGCTTGTTTGGATGGGAGTGGGGGTTGCAGGGAGGATGAGCTGACTCACCCTGGCACCATGGTACAGGAGGCCATTCAAGTGAAGGGGAAAAAAAGGAACATTTTGGTCCTTGGGAGACAGCTTAGTGACGGGGATTGACACCAATCTCTGCAGCAAAGGGACAGAGTCCAGATGGCTGTGTTGTTTGTCTGTGTCAGGGTTCAGGACATCTGTTCAGGGCTGGAGAGGAACTTGCAGTGGGAGGGAGAGAAACCAGTTGCCCTGGTTCATGTAGGTACCAATGGCAGAGGAAGAACTAGGAAAGAGGTTCTGTACAGAGAATACACAGTTCTGTACACACCTGAACCGTGCTGGGACCAGTGTTCTAGCGAGACACATCACTAGAGAAGAGAGGGATTGAAATGAAATAAGAGTGCACAAGATATCAAATGTTAAAAGTTGTGGGCTGGAATTTTCCAGCCAATCACACCAGTGGGATCTTCCAGTCCTGCCGATAGCATATTCCCAACACGGGTTTCCCAGCAGCGAGGGTGCATTCAATGGGAAACCTCCTTGAGAACGGTGGGACCAGACCAGCATCAGCCAATGCCAGGCCAGCTCAGCCCCAGCAAAACACACAGCGGGTTGCATGGAAAATCCCGCCTGTGGTACATCGAAGCGTCGAGACAAGAGCCGGAATTCTCCAATCTCATTTGCCTCGACATCACTGTCGGTGAGAACGGAGAATTTGGCACTCAGCCAGATCTCCCTTCAGTACAGCTGGACCGGAAAATCCCAGCCGTGGCGAGTTTGGAGAATTCCGGCCAGGGGAAGAGAGGATAATAGTAAAATGGGAAATAAGGGTCAGAGAATGGCAGCAAGGGACAGAATGAAAAAAAAACTAAGGATGGACAAAGAATAAAGACAAAGATAACAATGAGGCAAAATAGAAGGCTCTGTATCTGAATTCACACAACATTCATTACAAAATAAAAAAATTGATAGCTCTGTAAGGGGAAAAATGTAAGGAAAGCACACTTTAAAATGGCTGCCTGGTACATAACGAGTTAACTGGGAAAGGAGCCACTCAGCAGACACCGGCTTCCACTTATACAAAGATCACTTCAAATCAAACCCAACAGACAAGCCATTTCTAAATCACAGACAGTGACATAAAGGAAACAAACACCTCAGGAAGCCAAGCCAAGGATCGAGACATCTTTTAGATGAGGAAAAACCCGAGACAAAGGGAATAGATTAGTGTGGTGAACCATCGTTGGTTCCCACTGGATAGTACTGAGCCAGGGTCTGGCCAGTACTACAAGGATGTACATATGTTACTGTTGGGTTGTGCTACTTGTTGCTGTTGGGGTTAGGGTGGGGTTGTTACACCTTTGTACTGTAATGTTGTGGTACATCCCAGTCAGGCTCCGCCTCCTGGGAGAGGTATAAAGGTCCCTGCTCTGGCTGGGACCCCTCAGTCTGGGATTGTGTATATCATTATTGGCTGCTTCATTACAGTAAATAAAAGCCTTTATTTCCTGAGCATCTAGCCTCGTGTTTGATAACGCGCATCAATTAGTCATAGGAAGAGCGGCAAAATATGAATGCAGGGAAACCGATTAGCACCTGAATGAGCCGAAACCAACCATTGATAGCCACAGACATAGGAAATGTACCCATTCATAAGAACAATACTATGGTAAATGTCTGTATCTGTTTGTATCTGCCTATAACGATGTGATAATGTTCAAATCACCGGTCCATCTATTGTGTAAAAAGTATAAAGATGGACCGTTCCCGACATTTTACCGAGAGAAGGTTTTCTACAGACATGTGCCTTGTATCCACGGAGCTCCGTTGAATAAATTGTGTTTTGAATCTCGAGATCTGACTACGAGTGGATTTTTCCCACAACAGCTCACATTGAAGTCAATAATTATGATTGGTCGTCATGTCAGAGACCTGGCTGCAGGATGACAAGGATTGGGTTCTGAATATTGAGGGGCTTATGACATTCAAGAAGAATTGGGAGTGAGATAATGGTGGAGGGGTAGCATTGTTACTCGAGGGTATCAATGCTGCAATAGTTAGTGATGACCCTGGTTCAGGAGATCAGGATGCAGAACCTATTTGGCTGGAGATGGGCAGTTACAAGCTGCCCCCGGGGCATTGGCACTTTGCCCCTTGGGCACTGCTAGGGGAACAGGCTGGCACTGTCAAGGTGCCAATGCTTATGGGGCACCCCCCCCCCCCAGTTCTGGACCCCCTGGGGGGCCCCAATTGCCCCCTTTCATTCCAGTGGGGTTGAGACACCATCTCCCCAAAAGTGGGGAGCTACTGTAAACCCCATTGGAGTGAAATACTCCTTGCGGGGGGCAGGGAGGCGAGCAAGTCCAGAGACTTCAGTCCCGGACCCACTAATGACATTTAACTTAGATTTAAATTTTTATCTAAATAATATATGCGGCTCCCAGCCGAGTTCCAGCGTGGAGCTGACGCCGCCAGAAGTCTGGTGCTGGCAGATGCTACCGGGGCGGGATGCCCAGCTTAGATCCCGTGCATTTGGCACCGCTTGAATCTCCTGGCCTGCTGCGCTAAACAAAAGCGCAGCTTTTGGAGTAGCGAGGGAGTATTCATTGTGCTCCCGATACAACCTGACTGAGGGGGATTGACTGGGAAATTAGCAGTAGCTGTACCCCTATCAGCCACATCCCGTGTCCCTGGGACCAGAGAAATGGGAGAACCCCAAGAGTGGGAACAGACACTGAGAAAGTATCTGAATAAGAAATGGCCCAAGTGGGGCAGAACACTGCAGTAAGTTGTTCGCGGGTCTGGGATCCGCAGGTCAGAGACGTTGGAATGAGAGAAACAGAGATCAAGGAAAAAACACTTTGAAATTAAGTAATGCTGCCCTGATTGTTATTTTGTTAGAAGAGTTAGAAAGAGAGAAATCAGAAAAAATGAAGTTAAAAGATGATTTAGAAAATATGAGAGAAGTAGTTGAGAAGTTAAGAGAAGAAAATGAGCTGTTCTGTGGAAAAGTATTGACAGTAAGAAGTCTCACAACACCAGGTTAACATCCAACAGGTTTATTTGGTTGAAATGTGCACATTTCCACTCCATCTGACGAAGGAGCAGCGCTCCGAAAGCTTATGGTATTTGCTACCAAATAAACCTGTTGGACTTTAACCTGATGTTGTGAGACTTCTTCCTGTGTTCACCCCAGTCCAACGCCGGCATCTCCACATCATGAAAAGTATTGAAGCAGGAGCAAAAGAATCAAATATAAATATTGTTTATGAGTCAGTTTAAAATTCAATGTGAGAAAGCATATCAAGTTCGTGAAGTGAACCGAAACTCTGATCACTCCCAGTGCCAGCAGGACATTAATAAATTAAAATCTCAGCTGTCAAAGCAGAAAGGGATGATGTCTGTATTTGGGACAGTTGAGTTTGAGGGAGGTGATGATTGTGGATTGGTTTATGGGATATATCAAGAAGAGAATGTTTGGCAATGTGTCACACATGGTGCTGACTGGGGGCCCCCACCTCCCTTTCCGGAGGCTCCTAATCGCTCAGCACCCTGAGAACTTGCCCCTGTCCCGATGAATCCTGTGACTACTAGTCGCAAGGAAAGCACGGAATTGCCACGAGACCAAGGAGTGAATGCCTTGAAGTATCCCAACTCCACATGTAGTTCCAAATACAGAGTTAACCAGCCCCCACCAATGGATAGTCTTGTGTTTGTAGAAAATGCTATGCCCATGAACCCCATTGAAACAGACCATATGGGGCAAGGAGCAGGAGCTGAAACCCTCACTTACACCGTAAAGACCACCAAGGGGTCATTTACATCAAAGGACAAAAGAGCGGTTGGGGGAGTGTGGTGTTACAGAATGGAGTTACAATGGAACTATGTCTTCTCACCTTACCAGGGAAATATTGTCAATTATTTGGCGAGGTGCGAAAATATTCTACAGGTCCCCCTCTGTGCAGTAAACATGGTGAGAAACCCAGCTCAGTTACAAATCAGAAAACACATGTTTGGAAAACGCTAATTAAAAGCCTGGGGAAGATTTTTGAATTGTTTCATTCTGACAGCATATTTAATACACAAGACTGATTGGAGGAAACCTGAAGTTGAGCTTCTTGCTGTAGCTGCACACTTACTTTCAGTGACTGATGCATGAGGACACCATGGTCTCTCTGAGTATCCAACACTCTCAATTTATACCCATTCAATAATAATCTGCCTTCTTATTTTTGCTATCCAAGTGGATACCGTCACAGATATCCACATTATACTGCATCTGCTATGCATATGCCCACTCACTCAGCCTGTCCAAATCACACTGAAGCATCTCTGCATCCTTCCCACAGCTCACCCTCCCACCCTACTTTGTATCATCTGCAAATGTGGAGATAATACATTTAGTTCCCTCTCCCAAATCATTGATATATGATGTGAACAATTGAGTGCTAGCACAGATCTCTGCGGTTCCCCACTAGTCACCGTCTGCCAATTGGAAAAAAACCCATTTCTGCCAGCTCTTTGATTCCTTTCTGCAAACCAGCTTTGGCAGAGGCGAGAGTAGGTTTTTTTTTCTTTTTCAGACAGTTTATTCCTGTATTTCCCCAGAGTAAAAAAAATGGCAGGCAAGATGTTGGAATGCTCCTCTTGCAGGATGTGGGAGATCAGGGAGAACATAGAACATAGAACATAGAACATTACAGCGCAGAACAGGCCCTTCGGCCCACGATGTTGCACCGACCAGTTAAAAAAAAAAACTGTGACCCTCCAACCTAAACCAATTTCTTTTCGTCCATGAACCTATCTACGGATCTCTTAAACGCCCCCAAACTAGGCGCATTTACTACTGATGCTGGCAGGGCATTCCAATCCCTCACCACCCTCTGGGTAAAGAACCTACCCCTGACATCGGTTCTATAACTACCCCCCCTCAATTTAAAGCCATGCCCCCTCGTGCTGGATTTCTCCATCAGAGGAAAAAGGCTATCACTATCCACCCTATCTAAACCTCTAATCATCTTATATGTTTCAATAAGATCCCCTCTTAGCCGCCGCCTTTCCAGCGAAAACAATCCCAAATCCCTCAGCCTCTCCTCATAGGATCTCCCCTCCATACCAGGCAACATCCTGGTAAACCTCCTCTGCACCCTCTCCAAAGCCTCCACATCCTTCCTGTAATGTGGGGACCAGAACTGCACACAGTACTCCAAGTGCGGCCGCACCAGAGTTGTGTACAGTTGCAACATAACGCTACGACTCCTAAATTCAATCCCCCTACCAATAAACGCCAAGACACCATATGCCTTCTTAACAACCTTATCTACTTGATTCCCAACTTTCAGGGATCTATGCACACATACACCTAGATCCCTCTGCTCCTCCACACTATTCAAAGTCCTCCCGTTAGCCCTATACTCAACACATCTGTTATTCCTACCAAAGTGAATTACCTCACACTTCTCCGCATTAAACTCCATCCGCCACCTCTCGGCCCAACTTTGCAACCTGTCTAAGTCTTCCTGCAAACTACGACACCCTTCCTCACTGTCTACCACACCACCGACTTTGGTGTCATCAGCAAATTTGCTAATCCACCCAACTATACCCTCATCCAGATCATTAATAAATATTACAAACAGCAGTGGCCCCAAAACAGATCCCTGAGGTACACCACTTGTAACCGCACTCCATGATGAATATTTACTATCAACCACCACCCTCTGTTTCCTATCCGCTAGCCAATTCCTGATCCAATTTCCTAGATCACCCCCAATCCCATACATCTGCATTTTCTGCAGAAGCCTACCATGGTGAACCTTATCAAACGCCTTACTAAAATCCATATATACCACGTCCACTGCCTTGCCCCCATCCACCTCCTTGGTCACTTTCTCAAAAAACTCAATAAGGTTAGTAAGGCACGACCTACCTGCCACAAAACCATGCTGACTATCACCTATCAATTCATTACTCTCCAAATAACTATAAATCCTATCCCTTATAATTTTTTCCAACATCTTGCCGACAACAGAAGTGAGACTCACCGGTCTATAATTCCCGGGGAAGTCTCTGTTCCCCTTCTTAAACAATGGGACAACATTCGCTAACCTCCAATCTTCTGGTACTATACCAGAGGCCAACGACGACCTGAAGATCAGAGCCAGAGGCTCTGCAATCACTTCTCTTGCCTCCCAGAGAATCCTTGGATAAATCCCATCCGGACCAGGGGATTTATCTATTTTCAGACCCTCCAGAATATCCTGCACATCCTCCTTATCAACTGTAATACTGTCTATTCTACTCCCTTGCAACCCAGTGTCCTCCTCAGCTATATTCATGTCCCCTTGCGTGAACACCGAAGAGAAATATTGGTTCAATGCTTCACCAATCTCCTCCGGTTCCACACATAACTTCCCTCTGCCATCTATAACTGGCCCTAAACTTGCCCTAACCAACCTTCTGTTCTTGACATACCTATAGAACGCCTTAGGATTCTCTTTAACCCTATCCGCCAAAGTCTTCTCATGTCCCCTTTTAGCCCTTCTAAGCTCGCTCTTCAACTCCCTCTTAGCCAATCTAAAGCTTTCTAGTGCACTACCCGAGTGCTCACGTCTCATCCGAACATAAGCCTCCTTTTTCTTTTTAACCAACAAAGAAACTTTTTTGGTGCACCACGGTTCCCTAGCCCTACCAATTCCTCCTTGCCTGACAGGGACATACCTATCACAGACTCGCAGTAGCTGCTCCTTGAAAAAACTCCACATGTCGGACGTTCCCAGTCCCTGTAATCTCCTAGTCCAACCTATGTTTCCTAATTCTCTCCTAATAGCCTCATAATTACCCTTCCCCCAGCTAAAACCACTGGCCCGAGGTTCATGCCTATCCCTTTCCATCACTAAGGTGAACGTAACCGAATTGTGGTCACTATCACCAAAATGCACACCAACTTCCAAGTCTAGCACCTGGTCTGTCTCATTTCCCAGCACCAGATCCAATATAGCCTCACCTCTAGTTGGCCTGTCTACATACTGAGTCAAAAAACCTTCCTGCACGCTTTGAACAAAAACTGACCCCTCTAACGAGCTAGAGCTATAACAATTCCAGTCAATATTAGTCAAGTTAAAATCCCCCATAACAATTGCCCTATTACTTTCACTCCTAAGCAGGATTGACTCCGCAATCCTTTCCTCAACCTCTCTAGAACTTTTAGGAGGTCTATAAAAGACTCCCAACAGGGTGACCTCTCCTCTCCTATTTCTAATCTCCGCCCATACTACCTCAACAGATAAGTCCTCATCAAACCTCCTCTCTGACACTGTGATACAATCTCTGACCAATAATGCTACCCCTCCCCCTCTTCTACCTCCTTCCCTACTTCGACTAAAACATTTGAACCCCGGGACCTGCAGCATCCATTCCTGCCCCTGCTCTATCCATGTCTCTGAAATAGCCACAACATCGAAGTCCCAGGTACTGATCCACGCTGCAAGTTCACCCACTTTATTGCGAATACTCCTGGCATTGAAGTATACACATTTCAAACCCTGCTCCACCCCACCTCTGCAATGCCGTGCATTGCAGTCCCCATCCATGCATCCCTCACTTTCAGCACCACTACTCAGGATCCCTCCCCCCCCCCGAATCAGTTTAAACCTCCCTGCATGGCCTTAGCAAATTTACCCCCCAGGATATTGGTCCCCTTCTGATTAAGGTGTAGACCATCCTTCTCATAGAGGTCACACCTTCCCCAGTACGAGCCCCAATTGCTTAAGTACCTGAACCCCTCCCTCCTGCACCATCCCCTCAGCCATGAATTCAAACCTTCCCTCTCCCTATTCCTCTCTAAACTATCCCGTGGTACAGGCAAGAGTCCAGAGATAACCACTCTGTCAGTCTTGGCCTTTAGTTTCCACCCCAACTCCATAAATCCCTGCCTAATATCCCCTTCCCCTATCCTCCCTATGTCGTGTGTCCCCACATGTACAATAACTTGTGGTTTATCTCCCTCCCCCCTAAGAGTCCTGAATACCCTGTCAGACACATCCCGGACCCCAGCCCCTGGTAGGCAACACACCAACCCTGAGTCCCTACCTTTAGTTCCGACCCTCCTATCTGTCCCCTTAATTGTGGAGTCCCCAATCACAAGGCCCAGACCTCCGGTATCCCTGACGACAGCACCTGCAAAAGATGCATTCAGCTGCAGCTGCGAGCAAAGCGTGTTAGGGAACTGGAGAAGGAGCTTGATGACCTCCATCTAATTCGGGAGAATGAGAATTATATAGACAGCAGCTTGAGGGAGATAGTTACACCTAAGCAGCAGAACACAGGAAATTGGGTTACTGTAAGGAGAGGAAATGGCAGTGTGAAAGGACAGGCAGAGCAGGGTTCCCCTGTGGCCATACCCCTCCACAACAGGTATACTGAATTGGATACTGTTGTGGCAGATGCTTTACCTGGGACAAGCTGTGACAGCCGGAACTCTGATACTGAGTCTGGTTCTACAGCGCAAAAGGGTGGGATGAAGAAGAGGAGAGCAGTAGTGATAGGGGACTCAATGGTCAGAGGTACGGACAGGAGGTTCTGTGGTCGGGACGGAGACTCCCGCATGGTTTGTTGCCTCCCAGGTGCCAAGGTCAGCGATGTCTCTGATCGCGTGCACAGCGTTCTAAAGTGGGAAGGTGATCAGCCAGATGCCGTGGTACACATTGGTACCAATGACGTGGGAAGGAAGAGTGAGGAGGTCCTAAAGAGTGAGTACAAAGAGCTTGGAAGGAAGTTAAAAAGCAGGACCCCGAGGGTAGTAATCTCAGGATTGCTACCTGAGCCACATGCCAGTGAGGGCAGGAGTAGGATGCTTGGGCGGATGAACACGTGGCTGAGGATCCGGTGCAGGGGGCAGGGTTTCCAATTCTTGGATCATTGGGACCTCTTCTGGGGCAGGTGGGACCTGTACAAGAGAGACGGGTAACACCGAAACTACAAGGGGACCAATATACTTGCAGGGAGATTTGCTAGTGTTATTGGGGAGCGTTTAAACTAGATTTGCAGGGGGATGGGAACCAGAGTGCCAGAGCAGATAGTGGAGCAGGGGTAAAAAGACAGGTTAGTTCAAGCAAAATCACAAATGGAAGGGTAGAGTGTGGTGGAAATAATCTTTTGAGGTGTGTCTACTTCAATGCCAGGAGTATTGTGGGGAAGGCAGATGAGCTGAAGGCGTAGATAGACACATGGAAATATGACATGATAGCCATTAGTGAAACTTGGCTACAGGAGGGGCAGGACTGGCAGCTCAATGTTCCAGGGTTCCAATGTTTCAGGCGGGATAGAGGCAGAGGCTTAAAAGGTGGCGGGGGGGGGGTTTGGGGGGGGGGGGGGTGGCATTGTTGGTCAGGGAAAATGTTACAGCGGTACTCAGGCAGGATAGATTAGGGAGCTTGTCTACAGAGGCCCTATGGGTGGAGCTGAGGAACAAGAAAGGTATGACCACATTAATGGGGTTGTTTTATAGACCACCCAATAGTCAGCGAGAATTGGAGGAGCAAATCAGCGGAGAGATAGCTGACAACTGCAAGAAACACAAAGTTGTGAGAGTAGGGGATTTTAATTTTCCACATATAGATTGGGATTCGTATACTGTTAAAGGTTTAGACGGGGTAGAGTTTGTAAAATGTGTTCAGGAGAATTTTCTACATCAGTATATAGAGGTGCCAACTAGAGAGGATGCGATATTGGATCTCCTATTGGGAAATGAGTTAGGGCAGGTGATGGATGTGAGTGTGAGGGAACACTTTGGATCCAGTGATCATAATGCCATTAGTTTCAACCTGATCGTGGATAAGGATAGATCTGGTCCTCGGGTTGAAGTTCTGAACTGGAAAAAGGCCAAATTTGATGAAATGAGAAGGGATCTGGGAAGTGTGGATTGGCACAGGCTGTTCTCTGGTAAGGATGTAAATGGAAAGTGGGAGGCCTTCAAAGGAGAAATTTTGAGAGTGCAGAGTTTGTATGTTCCTGTCAGGATTAAAGACAAAGTAAATAGGAATAAGGAACCTTGGTTCTCGAGGGAGATTGTAACACTGATTAAGAGGAAGAGAGAGTTGTATGAAATGTACAGGCAGCAAGGAACAGATCAGATGCTCGAGGAGTATAAAAAGTGCAAGAAGCTACTTAAGAGGGAAATCAGGAGGGCTAAAAGAAGACATGAGGTTGCTTTGGCAGACAGAGTGAAGGAAAATCCAAAGAGCTTCTATAGGTATGTTAGGAGCAAAAGGATAGTGAGGGATAAAATTGGTCCTCTTGAAGACCAGAGTGGTAGACTGTGTATGGAACCAAAAGAGATGGGGGAGATACTAAATGGTTTTTTTGCATCCGTATTTACTGAGGAAACGGGCATGGAGTCTACGGAAATAGGGCAAACAGGTAGGGAGGTCATGGAACCTTTACAGATTAAAGGGGAGGAGGTGCTCGCTGTCTTGAGGCAAATCAGAGTGGATAAATCCCCAGGACCGGACAGGATATTCCCACGGACCTTGAGGGAAGCTAGTGTTGAACTTGCAGGGGCCCTGGCAGATATATTTAAAATGTCAGTTTTCACGGGGGAGGTGCCGGATGATTGGAGGGTGGCTCATGTTGTTCCGTTGTTTAAAAAAGGTTCCAAAAGAAATCCGGGAAATTATAGGCCAGTAAGTTTGACGTCGGTGGTGGGCAAGTTATTGGAAGGTGTGATAAGGGATAGGATCTACAAATATTTGGATAGACAGGGACTTATTAGGGAGAGTCAACATGGCTTTGTGCGTGGTAGGTCATGTTTGACCAATCTATTAGAGTTTTTCGAGGAGGTTACCAGGAAAGTGGATGAAGGGAAGGCGGTGGATGTTGTCTACCTGGATTTCAGCAAGGCCTTTGACAAGGTCCCTCATGGGAGGTTAGTTCGGAAGGTTTAGTCGCTAGGTATACATGGGGAGGTAGTAAATTGGATAAGACACTGGCTCAATGGAAGAAGCCAGAGAGTGGTTGTGGAGGATTGCCTCTCTGAGTGGAGGCCTGTGACTAGTGGTGTGCCGCAGGGATCGGTGTTGGGTCCATTGTTGTTTGTCATCTATATCAATGATCTGGATGATAATGTGGTGAATTGGATCAGCAAGTTTGCTGATGATACAAAGATTGGAGGTGTAGTGGACAGTGAGGAAGGTTTTCAAAGCTTGCAGAGGGATTTGGACCAACTAGAAAAATGGGCTGAAAAATGGCAAATGGAATTCAACGCAGACAAGTGTGAGATATTGCACATTGGAAGGACAAACCAAAGTAGAATCTACAGCGGAAATGGTAGGACTCTGAAGAGTGCAGTTCAACAGAGGGATCTGGGAATACAGGTACAGAATTCCCTAAAAGTGATGTCACAGGTGGACAGGGTCGTAAAGAGTGCTTTGGTACATTGGCCTTTATAAATCGGAGTATCGAGTATAAAAGTTGGAGTGTTATGGTAAGGTTATATAAGGCATTGGTGAGGCCGAATTTGGAGTATTGTGTACAGTTTTGGTCACCTAGTTACAGGAAGGATGTAAATAAGGTTGAAAGAGTGCAGAGAAGGTTCACAAGGATGTTGCCGGGACTTGAGAAGCTGAGTTACAGAGAGAAATTGAATAGGTTGGGACTTCATTCCCTGGAGTGTAGAAGATTGAGGGGAGATTTGATAGAGGTGTATAAGATTTTGATGGGTATAGATAGAGTGAATGCAAGCAGGCTTTTTCCGCTGAGGCTAGGGGAGAAAAAAACTAGAGGGCATGGGTTAAGGGTGAAAGGAGAAAAGTTTAAAGGGAATATTCGGGGGGGCTTCTTCACGCAGAGAGTGGTGGGAATGTGGAATGAGCTGCCGGATAAAGTGGTAAATGCTTTTAACATTTAAGATGAACTTGGACGGGTTCATGGATGAGAGGGGTGTGGAGGGATATGGTCCAAGTGCAGGTCAGTGGGACTAGGCAAAAAATGGTTCGGCACAGAAAAGAAGGGCCAAAAGGCCTGTTTCTGAGCTGTAATTTTCTATGGTTCTATGTTTCGATCCATCTCAAATCACCACCCGCAACCCGATGCGCTGTAACTTTACATAGTAGTCTGCTATGTGAGACCTTGTCGAAAGCGTTCTGAAAGTCTAAATAAACCACGTCCACCGACTCCCTCGGTCAACTCTACTTGTTACATTTTCAAAGAATTCCAACAGATTAATCAAAAGTGAGTTCCCTTTTGGAAACCATGTTGACTTTGTCTGATGAGACCACTGCTTTCCAAATGCTGAGCTATGAAATGCTTGATAATGGACTCTAGCAACTTCCCCAATACCAACGTTAGGCTCACTGTTCTATAGTTCCCTTTTATCTCTCCAGCTCCCTTTTACGATTGGGGACTTACATTAGCTGTCCTCCAATCAGTAGAAATCTGTCCAGAGTCCAAAGAATTTTGAAAAATGACCACCAATGGATCCACTATTTCCAGGGCCACTTCCTTAAGCACTCTGAGATGAAGATTATCAGGCCCTGGAGATTTATCCACCTTCAATCCTATCAATTTCCCTCAAACCATAAACTCTACTAATACTGATCTCCTTCAGCTCCTCACTAAAACTTGTTTCTCTCTGAACTTCTGTACATTATTTATGTCTCCCTTTGCAAAGACAGAAGCAAAGTATGAATTTAGTTCCTCAGCCATTTCTTTGTTCCAAATTCTGAATTCTCCTGTTTCTGTCTGTAAGGGGCCTACTTTCGTTTTTGTCACTCTTATTCTCTTAAAATATTTTTAAAAACATTTACAGTCAGTTTTTATGTTCACCACTAGCGAACTTCCATACTCTCTTTTTTCCAATCAAATCAATCCCTTGATTCTCCTTTGCTGAATTTACAGATTAAAGTTTATTTATTAGTGTCACAAGTCGGCTTATGTTAACACTTCAATGAATTTACCATGAAGATCCCCTCGTTGTCACAATCTGGCACCTGTTCAGGTACCCTGAGGGAGAATTTAGCATGATTAATGCACCCAACCAGCACGTGTTTTGGACTGTGGGAGAAAGCCAGAGCCATAGAAAACCCATGCAGTCACAGGGAGAACGTGCAGACTCTGCACAGACAGTGACCGAAGCCAGGAATTGAACCTGGGTCCCTGGAGCTGAGATTGCTAATCGCAGCTCCTAATCCTCAGTTCTATTGCTTTATCTTGCAAATTTGGATGCTTAAATCTAACACTATCTCTAACTTCCCTTTTAATTCATGGCTTGGCCACAATTCCCTGACCAACAAACAGGAATAAACACCTCCTCGAGTTCATCTATTCGTTCCTTAAATGCCTGCCATTGCCTATCCACGATCCTTCCTTTCAGTAATGTTTCCCAGTCCATCATAGCCAATTCATACCTCATACCATCATGGTTCCTTTATTGAGAATCAAGACCCTTGTTTCAGAATCAACTACGTCATTATTCACTTTGAGGATGAATTCTATCATATTATGGTCACTCATCTCTTAGGGTTCTCTCACAACTAGATTGCCAACTAATCCTTTCTCATTGCACAGTATCCAATCCAGGATGGCTTGCTCCCTTGTTGGTTCCTCAATGTATTGGTCCAGAAAACCATTCTGTATACACTCCAGAAATTCCTACTCTATTGTACTGTGACTAATTTGACTTTCCCAATCTAAATGCAGATTAAAGTCACCCATAATCACATTTGTTCCTTTAACACATACATCTCTGATTTCCTGTCTAATGCTATTCCCAACATTATTACTTGTTTGGTGGCCTGTAAACCACTCCCACAAATGTTTTTTGCCCCTTGGTGTTTCTTAACTCGACCCATACAGATCCCACATTGTCTGTGCTGATATCTTTCCTCAATATTATGTCAATATTTTCTTTAATCAACAATGCAACTCCACCACCTTTTCCTTTCTGTCTGTCAATCCTAAACACTGAATACTCCTCAATGTTTCGTTCCCATCCTTGGGATGTCACTTCAATATCAATCCATTGACTGTAAAAGACTTTCAGACATCCTAAAGTTGTGAAGAGCACTGTATGAATTCCAACTATTTCTTGTAGATAATTCATGAGCCTGTGTTATAAAACATTTCAAAATGATTGAAAAGATCTTTAATCACATATCTCACACCATTGAAGAAAATTGCACCCACTAATATGGGCCGAGACATAAACCTGTATAAATAGAGGGAGAGAATAAAAATTACAATGGATCCTCACTCCAGCCTGGAAATAAATCAACTGGATCCTGGAAATCAATCCATGGTTAGTTAGAATCCACTGACTGTGGCAGAACAAACACAGCAATATTGAATGAAGCAGATTGACTCCAGTCTGAATATCTGAAGCAGTGGAGAGGCTGCAATAAAGGATATTGAGGAATATCAATGATCAACAGGATTTGAAATAATCACCACAAATCTACGTACCTGTAACAAATTCAACACCAACAAGTTCCACTATTAGAGCAGTCAAACCAGCAATGGTTATAATAACTTACATAGAACTCCAACCACTCCAAGGATGTGATAGAAAACGGGTACGACATCATTGGCCAGGAAGAGTAGATCCACCTGAACCATGTTCTGTGATGAACTCTATTGTCCTTTAGCTTTCATTGACTCTCTGAGCTCACTCACTCAGTGGAACCTTTTATTAATACAGGTGAGTGACACCCTCTGAGACCATGAGGCTAACATAAACATTGTTATTAGTTCCAGTAATTGGAGTAAACAGATTAGACATGCATGAAATCTCGATTAGTTAAAGAAAAACAGAATTGTTTTATTCACACTTGATAAACACCAGCACAAACACTGGAATAGAAACATCATGGAACTGGCGACAGAAAAGGGACCATTCAACTTCTCACACCTGCTCTTGCTGTTAAAAGAATGATCCACTCACATCCATTTCCCTCTCCTTTCCCCATAGCTTTTATCCTTGGATCAACCTTCAATGGATTAACTTTCCTGTTGGGTGCTGCAAACTCTCATAACAGTTTTGTGTGCGTGTGTGTGTGTGAGTGAGTGTGTGTGTTTGTGTGTGTACGTGTGTGTTCTGTGTGTGTGAGTGCTTCTGATTCTGTGTGAGTGTGTGTTGTGGATGAGTCTGTGTGTATGTATGAGTGTGATGTGAGTGTGTGTATGTGCATGAGTGTGTGTGTGTGTGTCTGTGTGTGTGTGTGTGCAAGTGTGTGCGTTAATGTGAGTGAGTGTGTGTGTGAATCTCCTGGACTCCGATACTGCGGTTTAAGTGAAACTTAGATTCTCTATACTGATGGAACAGTGAGCGAGACTTTTCCATTGTCTTCATCCCGCATCATTTGAGTGTCAAATCTGCTGAAATGTTTTGTCGAGTAAAGAGCACAGACTAATAAAATATATTCGGAATCTGTACAAATTTCCTGACAACTTTTCCCTCTGAAATTTCCTGAAGCCACACTGTTATTGGAAGCTGCCAATGTCAAAAGGTCACACTGTAATGAGAGCCTCCCACCAGAGGATGTGCTGCAGCACCCCCTGATGAGAGGGGGTGATCCAGAGAGAGAGATTTCTAAAGGGAGGTGGGGGGAGAGTTCAAGATTGAGCTGAGAGCACGAGTGAAACTGAAATAGAATGAGGAGGGAATGGAGGGAGGAAAGGCCAGAGTGAGGAGGGAATGGAGGGAGGAAAGGACAGAGTGAGGAGGGAATGGAGGGAGGGAAAGCCAGAGTGAGGAGGGAATGGAGGGAGGGAAGGCCAGAGTGAGGAGGGAATGGAGAGAGGGAAGGCCAGATTGAGGAGGGAATGGAGGGAGGGAAGGCCAGAGTGAGGAGGGAATGGAGGAAGGGAAGGATAGAATGAGAAGGGAATGGAGTGAGTGAGGAGCAGGGTGAGATCAGAATGAGAGTGAGGTGGAAATGGGTGATGAAGGAAAAGACTGAGGTGGAAACAGAGTGAACTGTAAGATTCTAAAGTGGGAACTTGGTGAATATGGATATTCTGCAGTGATTGGGAAGGAGCTGCTCATTCACAGAAGAATAGGGATAGCTATTACTGGAAACAAGGGAAAGAATTTGTGTTTGGATATTTTTATTTAAAGATCTTATTCTCACACCAAGTCTCGCTCAGCCATCACCCTGTGCTCTCTGATCTACATTGGCTCGTGCTCTGACACTGCCTCATATTTATAACAAGTTCTTCTTTGTGCTCAACCCCTCCATTTCAAGATGGCGCTGGAGCGATGCAGCCTCTTGTGAGCTGTTCCCAGCATATCCACTGAGACCATCTTTCAGTATTGTTCGAAGCTCCTAAAACTGTACCCAAACTCTTTTAAACTATCCAATAAGCTCTTTTAAAATCTCTTACAGATTTGGTGATCCTCCGAACTGCAAAGACTCCTGACCTGTAAGCGACCCGGACCCCGTGGGCCCGACGACCGGCACAGCAATTTCGGAACCGGGACCTTCACTCCACCCGTCCCCAACCACCCCCACTGAACAGCGCAGCAACTCCGGAGCTCGGGCCCTCACTCCACCGGCCCCCAACCCCACCGACCCGGAGCATTGCGACTCTCTGCAGGGCCCAAGCATTCCCTCCAACCCTGCCCCACTTTATAATCGCCCCACATTTCTAAAAATCAATTCCCACCATTTAAAAATGACTAATACTGCTCTTTTAAATCTACCTGGAAATCTCAAGATCCTTCGACATCCAAAGGTAGACCCTGACCTGGCAGAGTCCTGGAGAACCCTATACGTGGACCCAGCCATCAGCTCATCCGCGACCACGACTCCAGAGACACCATCCAGTTACTGGTCATCTGGACATCCTCCGACCTCTGAAGTCAATTCTCAGCCCGACAGCGACCCGGAATGCTTGACCAAGCAGACCCGACTGCCGAGGTGAAACCACAATCATGGCAACCAATCCTCTACCCACACACCGACCAACGTGAAAAACCTCACTGGACGCACCTATACCCGTGATACCGTAGTCTGCTCACACCGACCCCAGGGCCTGACCGGAAGCAGCCACTCATCCAGAAGCATGGGAAATGCACAGGTCTGCCGGTGAGATTGAAACAACGTGGTACCAAATCCCCCTCCCCAGCTTACTCCCAGCAAATGTCCAATCTCTGGAAAACAAGCTGGATGAACTTAAAGCCAGACTCACTTTCCAAAGGGAACTGAGAGATTGGTGTGGACTCTGTTTCACGGAGACATGGCTCAATCCCGCCCCACCAGACTGTGCCCTATAACCGGAGGGTCTCTCAATCCTGCAAGTGGTCTGCACGGCAGCCTCAGGCAAGGCTAGGGGAGGTGGGGCCTGCCTTCTAATCAACACTTCTGGGTGCTCGGACGTAACAATACTGGCGAGTTTCTGCTGCCTGGACCAAGAGTATCTGACATGAAATGCCACCCCTACTACCTGCCGTGGGAGTTCACCTCTGTTATCCTGACAGCAGTTTACATCTCACCCCATATGGACATGAAGACTGTGCTGGAAGAAATATATACCACCACAAACAGCCTTGGGACAAAACATCCCGAGGCTTTGTTCATTGTGCCCGAGGACTTCAACTAGGCCAAGCTTAGGAGTGTCCCACCAATATACCATCAACACGTCTCCTGTACTCCTGCTCCCAGCTTACAGACAAAACTGAAATGAATGGGAGAATCCAATAAAGAAACTCGTGTAATGTTGGTCTGAGGAATTGGATGATCTCCTACGGACTGCTTCAAGTCAGTGGACTGGTCAACATTCAAGAACTCAGTGACCAACCTGAATGAGTTGGCCACTGCAGTACCAGACTTCATTAGTGTTAGAAGACTGTTGAATACTGTGTGCCAAAGAAGCTAATCCGAGTGTTTCCCAACAGGAAATCATGGATGAACAGGGATATCCACTGCTTACTCAAGTCTAGGTCTGAGGCATTCAAGTCAGGTGACCCTTACCTATCCAAGAAATCCAGATACGCTCTATGGAGAACCATCAAAGATGCTGAGAGACAATACTGCAACAAGCTAGAATCCCTGGCTAGCCACATGAACACTCATTGATTATGGCAAGGCCTGTAAGATCTAACAGGTTACAAGGTGAAGATGAGTAGAATCATTGGCAGCAATGCACCCCTCCCCAAAGAGCTCAATGCAGTCTATGCCCGTTTTGAGCAAGAGGTTAGCGAGAGCACGCCTTTCACCCCGACAACCTCAGTGGAACCGGTATCCAAGGTCACATCGCAGACATTACATCGGCCTTCATGAGAGTCAACCCATGGAAAGCAACTGGTCCGGATGGGGTATCCAGACAAGCATTCAGACCCTACACTGACCAAATGGCAGGGGTATTCGCAGACATCTTTAACCTCTCCTTATACCGATCTGAGGTGCCTACCTGCTTCAAGAAGACAACAATCATCCCTATACCAATGAAAAGCCAGGCAGCATGCCTTAATGTGAATCATGCATTCTCACAACACCGATACAAATAAAGACACAGATTCTCTTTCTGGGATACAAGGTATTTCCATCATTTCAGAGATCTCTATCCGGCATGAACCTTTCCGAGCGAGGTCATAACGGGAGGCGGGCCAGGACAACTGAGTGCCGGGCTCGCTAAACAGATGTAAAATAGCATTATAATAAATTTCCATATATTAACCTGACTCCTGCCCATTTCCAATGGGAGGCTGATGGTGTCGGAAATCCGGCGCTCGTAAAATGACACTGGTCGCGAAAACCGGTGCTAATCACGCTCAGTGCTTTACACCCGACTTTACCACCGCGTCACACCTGAAAATTGGCACAATGCAATGGCAATATTGCCCCCCATGTATTCCAATTCCTTGTTCTTTTAATCTTTCAACCATTATGGTGATGGGCAGAAAGGTCTCCGTTCCTGACACCAGAGAGATTAATGATTAAATTGCTGGGAATTTAATGACTGATTGAGCTGAATGTGAGTTCAAAATATTCAGTTAAAATATATTCTGTTCCAGAATCAGCACTAGAAGGAATACAGTGTGAATTTGTTCAGCTGACAGTAACTAAGAACATACAAAGACAATTTGTTCCCATGCTGACTGATATTAATTCCACTCATTGAACAAGCACGTTAAAAAGGGGCTTAGGAGAGCTAGGAGGGGGCACGAGAAGTCCTTGGCGGGTCGGATCAAGGAAAACCCCAAGGCTTTTTACCCTGATGTGAGGAATAAAAGAATGACCAGGGTGAGGTTAGGGCCGGTCAAGGACAGTAGTGGGAACTTGTGTATGGAGTCAGTAGAGATAGGCGAGCTGATGAATGAATACTTTTCTTCAGTGTTCACCAAGGAGAGGGGCCATGTTTTTGAGGAAGAGAAGGTGTTACAGGCTAATAGGCTGGAGGAAATAGTTGTTCGGAGGGAGGATGTACTGGCAGTTTTGAATAAACTGAAGGTCGTTACGTCCCCTGGGTCTGATGAAATATATCCTAGGATTCTTTGGGAGGCAAGGGATGAGATTGCAGAGCCTTTGGCTTTGATCTTTGGGTCCTCACTGTCCACGGGGATGGTGCCAGAGGACTGGAGAGTGGCGAATGTTGTTCCTCTGTTTAAGAAAGGGAATAGAAATGACCCTGGTAATTATAGACCGGTTAGTCTTACTTCGGTGGTTGGTAAATTGATGGAAAAGGTCCTTAGGGATGGGATTTACGACCATTTAGAAAGATGCGGATTCATCCAGGATAGTCAGCACGGATTCGCGAAGGGCAAGTCGTGCCTCACAAATTTGATTGAATTTTTTGAGGAGGTAACTAAGTGTGTTGATGAAGGTAGGGCAGTTGATGTCATATACATGGATTTTAGTAAGGCGTTTGATAAGGTCCCCCATGGTTGGCTTATGATGAAAGTAAGGAGGTGTGGGATAGAGGGAAAGGTGGCAGATTGGATCGGTAATTGGCTATCTGATCGAAGACAGAGGGTGGTGGTCGATGGAAAATTTTCGGATTGGAGGCAGGTTGCTAGCGGAGTGCCGCAGGGATCAGTGCTTGGTCCTCTGCTCTTTGTGATTTTTATTAATGACTTAGAGGAGGGGGCTGAAGGGTGGATCAGTAAATTTGCTGTTGACACCAAGATTGGTGGAGTAGTGGATGAGGTGGAGGGCTGTTGTCGGCTGCAAAGAGACATAGATAGGATGCAAAGCTGGGCTGAAAAATGGCAAATGGAGTTTAACCCTGATAAATGTGAGGTGATTCATTTTGGTAGGACTATTTTAAATGTGGATTACAGGGTCAAAGGTAGGGTTCTGAAGTCTGTGGAGGAACAGAGAGATCTTGGGGTCCATATCCACAGATCTGTAAAGGTTGCCACTCAAGTGGATAGAGCTGTGAAGAAGGCCTACAGTGCGTGAGCTTTTATTAACAGGGCGTTGGAGATTAAGAGCCGTGGGGTTATGCTGCAACTGTACAGGACCTTGGTGAGACCACATTTAGAATATTGTTTGCAGTTCTGATCACCTCACTATAAGAAGGATGTGGAAGCGCTGGAAAGAGTGCAGAGATTTACCAGGATGCTGCCTGGTTTGGAGGATAGGTCTTATGAGGAAAGGTTGAGGGAGCTAGGGCTGTTCTCTCTGGAGCGGAGGAGGCTGAGGGGAGACTTAATAGAGGTTTATAAAATGATGAAGGGGATAGATAGAGTGAACGTTCAAAGACTATTTCCTCGGGTGGATGGAGCTATTCCAAGGGGCATAACTATAGGGTTCATGGTGGGAGATATAGGAAGGATATCAGAGGTAGGATCTTTACGCAGAGAGTGGTTGGGGTGTGGAATGGACTGCCTGCAGTGATAGTGGAGTCAGACACTTTAGGAACATTTAAGCGGTTATTGGATAGGCACATGGAGCACACCAGGATGATAGGGAGTGGGATAGCTTGATCTTGGTTTCAGATAAAGCTCGGCACAACATCGTGGGCCAAAGGTCCTGTTCTGTGCTGTACTGTTCTATATGTTTCTATGTTAAAAATATCCCTTTCCATAGACGGTGCAAATGCATCTGGAAATTTTATAAAAGCCAGGATGTTACTATTGTTGTTTTTCCTGCAATAATGATCAATGTGAATCGTGCAATCTCACAATACTGATACAAATAAAAACACAGATTCTCTTTCTGGGATACAAGGTATTTCTATCATTTCAGAGATCTCTAACCATCTCTCAAGGGTGAGTTTAACACAGACAAAGAGATTGAATCATCCCGGAGCCCTTTCCAATTAACGTTCTCGAGCATGAGAATGACGAAAGTCCATTCTTGTTGTTTTTTTGAAAGCTGTAATTGTAAAATTCTGACCTCCAGCGCTATTAAGATTCATCATTCAAATCCATTCGGCCCTTCAAGTTCAAGTTGGGACTGAGGAAATCGGTGGTAATGATGGAGTCGGAGCACATGTGGAACGTGAGGTGTATTCAGATGGGTTGGAGCTGAGCATGTGGATGACCAAGGAAATATATTTGACAAATAAAATCAAATGTAGTATTGACATGCTGTACTTGGTTGAAGTCATAAGGTAACATTGTGGCTTCATTTGAAGCAATTTTTAAAAGCGACATCTTGGCGTTTTGGCTAAGATGCAAAGAGATCAAGCCTTGGAGAAGGTGCAATGCCTACTCCAATCAGCTTGGATCATGTAGATCCAACCCAAGACAGGAGCTGAGAGCCCTGTCTTGTCAGCTTGGATCGGGAATGTCTCACTTGATGAGACTCTGAATTGGGCTTTGATTGGATTGATTTGGATATTTTAAAAAAGTGTGAGAGAGTGAGGAGAAGCCAGTGTGAGTGAGTTTCTACAATGACTGGACACAGAAGAATGGAACCAGGGAGGAGAAACTGGAAATGAGGCATTGGTGGAGGATGGGATGGTTAACCATGTCAAAGCTGCAGACAGGCTGAGAAGGAAGAGGAGGGAGAGTTTGCTCTGGTCACAGCCACACGGATATCTTTTGTAACATGAACAAGGGCTGTTTCAGAGCTGTGGCAGGAGTGGAAACCTGATCAAAGGTGGAGCTATAGAAAAGTTCTTGACTTCAGGACATTTGAGTTATGATGATTGGCATGGCAACATTTATAATTTAACACCATGTCGTGAATTTGAAATTATGGCTCTGACTTTATGACTCTGTAATAAATCGAGGGCGATTCGATGTGGTACAAAATAACAAGGGATTTAATGCCAATGATAAATAATATTTACAACAGAATGTCAGATTGAATCAAAGATGCGACTGTACAACTCTCTTCCCAGGATCCAGCCACGGGACCTCCTCGACTGGGATACGCAACCTTGCCCCCAATTGGCTCAGCTTCCTACCTCGACAGTCCATAGGGTCCGGGCTGATCGCGTGGCCCTCAGGGAGAGCTCCCTTAAAAAGGGGTAACGCTGGCACAATCCTTCCCCCCTAACTCATGAATTCAACAATGGAGGAATTCAGCATAGACAAACAATGAGAAAAACCCATCCTAAGTTTAGTTGGTCCGGGGATTCCGGGCCCGCGTAGAATGCCTCAGTTCTGTGGGAGACTCTTCAGAATTTGAAGAATCCAGCCGGACAGATGCAAAAGGCAAACTCATCAATCCGGGTTCAAGCTCCTCCTCTGTAGCTGCTGATTCCTCAGTTACAGTAACCACTGGTTGCTCAGATCCCTTGTTTCCAACTGGAATCCCGGTAACCAATCCTGGTAACTTGGAATTCACAGCAGGGGGCGCCGGTTGATCCCCTGTATCGGTCACTGCTCTCCTCCTCAGGTGGTCTACATGTTTCTTGTGATGACAGCCTTGTATCTCCATCACATGGGAGACCGTTCCTATTCTCTCCACAATCTTACCAGCCACACAAGCCGGTCCTGCTGCAAAGTTTCTGACCATGACCTCAACTCGGAACAGTCTGTCTTTGTTCTTTGAATCGTGATTTTCTCTCTGAGAGGCTTGCCAACTCCCCCACCCTCCCCACCAAATCTGGGAATATCATATCCAACCGTTCTCTTAAGCTGCATCCCATTAGTAGCTCAGCTGCCGTGACGCCTGTGGTTGCATTTGATGTGGTGTTATAAGACAACAAAAAACTGGCTGTGCGGAGAGGAAGAGGCCGATTGACTTGATTCTCCATCAATGACTTGAATGTTTGTACCTCATGCTCCACGAGCCCATTTGAGGCTGGGTGCTGACTTAACATGGAGGGTGATAAATTTGATTGATAAATTTTTGGAATTACTCCGCTGTGAATGATGTCCTGTTGCCTGACACGAAGACTTCCCGAATATCATGAACAGCAAAATCTTTCCTTAATTTGTCAATGGTGGCAGTGGCTATTGTGGACTTCAACTGCGCATTGAACCTCTTTGAGTGTACGTCTACTAATATAAGAAACATATGACCCATAAATGATCCTGCAAAGTCGATATGTCTCCTTGCACAGGGTCTACCAGGCCATTCTCATGGATGCCAATTCACCAGCAGTGGCAGCAAGGCCTGTTGAGCTTCTCAATTGGGGTGTTGACAAAATATCCTTTCTATTTCCTTATCAAGACCCGGCCACCAGACATAACCTCTGGCTTGGGCCTTCATCCTGCTTTGCCCTGGATTGGACTAGTGCTGTTCCTGTAATAAAAGTCATCTCCCCTGGGGTGGGGCTGGAACTCTAGCCCCCCCACAATAACGCAGGTTATTTCCATCCTTCTCTGGTTAGTGGTTTGAGCAACTCTGACTTCTCACCTTTGCATGACCATCTTTTTAACTATCTACAATGCAGGGTCTCTTTCTGTCCACACCTTTATGTGTTTGGCAGAGACTGGTGAAGTCTCGACCAGATTGAGGACTATCTGTTGTGGGACTGGTGGTGATGCGACTAGCTGTGGCAAGGGCAACTGGCTGAGTAATATCTGTGTTCCAGAGTGATGCTGAAATGTATAACTACGCTGCTGACAAGAGAGCCTATCTCTGCAGCCTTGAAGAGGCAATTGGTGGCTCTGGTTTATCTTTGACATCACAATGGTTTGTGTTTGGAAACTATCATAATGTGTTGTCATAAATATACTGATGAAATGTTTTCATTGCACAGATGACCGACAAGCTTCCTTTAGCTATCTTGGAATACTTTTATTCTGCATCTGACAACGTTCTAGAAGCGAAGGCAAGGCCCTTTCATTCCATCAGGCACCGGGTGGGACGACACTGCTCCCACTCCATACGGTGATGCATCGCAGGTTATTACCAAAGTTTTGGTTGGATTGAAGAGCATCAACAAAGCCGACGACTGCAGAAGCTGCTTAATTTTTACAAAGGCTTCCCCACCTCCCATGCTGATGTTTCTTTAACTTTGGTAGAGATGTTTATTAAAAATCTACCATAATAGCTTACCGTGCCCAGAAATGATTTCAACTCTGATGCGTCTTTCGGCTGTGGAACCTCCTTAATTGCTTTAACTTTCTCTTCCAAATGATGTAGCCCTTTGTGTCTACCCTAAAACCCAAATATGTAACTCCCTCTGCTTGGAACATACATTTCTCCCATTCCAACCTAACCCCTGCTTCTTAAAACCTTCTCAATACTTCTTCCAAATTTGATCTGTGTTCTTCAGGTGAGGTTCCTGTCATTAGTACGTCATCAAGATTAACCACGACACTGGAGATGCCTTGTAATTGGCTCTCCAATGTATGCTGGGAAATGGCACAGGCTGATGAGACTCCAATAGGTAACTGTGTATACTGGTACAAACCCTTGTGGGTGTTGATAGTAAGCAGCCTTTGTGAATCCTCATCCAACTCCAGCTGCTGATGGGTGTGACTGAGGTCTAATCTGATATATTTAAACCCCCGACTAGTTTGGTTCTCTCTACTTGCTACGTTATACGGATGGCTGGTCCGCAGGGTTCAGGTGTGGACCATCTCAACACTACAGCTCCCACTTTCCCCAGGGGGAAATCTGGTTTGGAGGCTGCCAGGTGGGAAGACACAAAGAGAGGCGGGATGTCCCCATTGTACAAAAGGCACCCTAAATGGTGAACCCCAACCCCTTCCTCCCCACCCTTTCACCACCTTTGATGGAAGAAAGGTCTTCCCAGTCCCATCTGAATCCCACTGCCCAGAGGATAATGGCAGTGGAGGTGGATTGAGCTCTTTAATTGGCCATTAATTGGTATTGGATAATGATGCTGAGTCCTTGTGGAAATGAAGTCCTATCTTCACATTGAGGATATCACTCATCATATTGTGTGGCTCCACCACCGTAATAAATGTGATAGATTCCAAACCGGTCAAACACTCAAAACTGGGCATTCATGAGGCCCTGTGGGCCATCAGCAGCAGCAGAATTTTACTCAACTACAATCCGCCCTGCATTTTCCCCACTCGACCATCACCAACAAACCAGGGGAACAACCTTGGTTCAATGAAGCCTGCAGGAGGGCATGCCAGGAGCAATACCAGGCATGTCCAAAACATGAGGTGTCAACCTGGTGAAGCTACAACACAGGATTACTTGCAGGCAGGCCAAATAGTAGAAGCACGATGCGATAGACAGAGCTAAGCGATCCCGCAAGCAATAGATCAAGTCTAAGTTCTGTAGTCCTGACACATCCAGTCGTGAATGGTGACGGACAATTAAACAATTGACAGGAAAAGGAGGCTCCACAAATATTCACATCCTCAATGATGGGGGAGCCCGGCACATCAGTGCAAAAGACAAGGCTGAAATATTTCCAACAATCTTCAGCCAGAAGTGCCCAGTGGATGATCCATCTCAGCCTCTTCATGCGGTCCCCATCATTCTTGATAATCTGTTGCCAATTTTATGCACTTCTCACGATATCAATAATTTGCACAGTTAATGATCAGAAGTGTTTGACTGGACATTGTGGAGGGAACTTTAATCCCGGTCTAACCTGTGAGGTAACTAACTCGCCAACACATTTCACAATGAATGCAGGAATGCTCCTATACTATTACAGGTGAAGATTGATGCGCTCCAAATGTGTTCGGCTTCTTTGTAATTTCTGGGCTGCATTGACTGAATAACATCACTGTGTTCAGAAACACGAGTGATCCCTCCATCATCTTAGGCTGGAGAAATTGATTTTGACTCCCTGGTGTATTGCTGATCACCGATTGCTGAGTGCAATGTAACGCTGCTGATTACTGAATAGTAGCTTTTCAAAAATTATATCCCATACAAATCACAAATTTATGCTGCACAACAGAACTGGAGTTCCGGGACCTTCCAATTTGCACGTCTCGCAACAAAAAAGTGTTTGGAGTTTTGTCGACCTCACTTTGTAGCTGTTGGTGTACATTAAGTAGAAATAAAAACAGAAAATGCTGGATAAACTCAGCAGCTCTGGCATGTGGAGAGAAACAGACTTAACGGCCGCGATTCTCCCATCCACGCCCGCCATTTTTCTGGCGGGTCCGGCCAGGAGATGTGCGTGTCGGCCATTTCACGGGTTCCCCGCCAGTTTTTTGGGCCTGCGCACATTTCCCAGCTGGAGAAAAATGGCGCCGCTGGGATCCCGCGGAAAATCGGCGGATCGCTGTTTAACATAAGTTTACATCACTTTGCATGCCATTATCAGAATCCACATGACAATCTCTGCCCATATTTGCATCTCCCAACTTTTTGGCGTGATTTAATTTTGGTGCGAATCAGAACAGGTATTTAAGAGTCACAACCTGGAGTGGCAGCCTTGAACTGGCGTGAGGACGTAAGTGCTACTCGCGGAGTGCGGGGATGTTGCAGGCAGGCCCTGGAGATGCCTGGTAGCCTTCCTTCTGTCACCTTCATGTTTTGGCCCGTTGAGTGACATCTGGGGGCGGGTGGCGGTGGGGGGGGAGGTGGTGGTGGCGGGGGGATGGCCAGGAGGGCTTCCCTTTCCTCACAGCTCCCTTGGTGAAGTTCCATCAGGGAGTCCCATTCCCCCGCCCCCCGCACTCTCCAAGCAGTGCTGAGGCTGACCATGGGAAGCAGCCTCGAGGGCTCCTGCTCCCTCCCACCCCCTCTCCAAGCAGCGCTGAGGCTGACTGTTGGAAGCAGTCTCGAGGGGTCCTGCTTCCCCCCCACCCCCCACAGCACTTTGCAGTGGCATTGTCTTTCTGCGGGGTGTGGTTCAGGGACTCTACTAAGTGCTGGTGTTCCGGGGAAGGGGAGGAGTGTACCACGTGCTGACTGAGGCCAAACCAGATGAAGCAGCTGCTGCTCCAGGCCGGGTTGCAGAGGTTCAGACATGGACTGCATGGAACCTGCTGTCACTGGGCTCACATCTGGTGCTGCTTTGCAGTTTGTCCCTGCCCTGTGACACGGACCAGCAACACATGCCTGTCACAGATTCTGCAGTTGCACACATAGCAATGGCTCAAGTGTGTGCATTGCCCACGTCAGCACAGTGACCTGCATAATCTGTGCCAGCATTTGCCATGATGGGAATCTTACACAACCCTAGTCGGGCCACATATGGCACCATGAATTGTGTGGGGTTGCCAGCTCCCACAAGTGGGGATTCTGGCCCAAGTGAGGGATCGGGGTGGTGCTGGGTCTTTGCAGCCAATGGTCATAATCCATCATTCTATGCTTTTTCCAAACCACACTGTGCAGATGGATCTCGGTTTGCTTGACCTGGAGCTGGCCATGTTGGTGGCAGCAGGGGCAGAGGAGGGGGTGGAGACGGCGCGGGTCAGGAGGTGGCAAGCATGGAGAGACCACCGCAAGAGGAGGCACCATCAGACCCTCAGGAAGGAGGGCGGGGGGCTGCCGCTGAGGGTCAGAAGGTGGGTGAGCAGGATCCCGAGGGGGTGCACAGAAGGCGGAGGATGTTGGCCAAGGAGTTACAGGGCCCGCAATTCCTTCGAGACCCTCGGAGGAAATGTGCCGTCGCCAGCTGCACTTGTTCAAGACCACAGTGCGTCACATTTGTGAGGTACTCTCATACCTGGCACCTCGAGGGAGCAGCAGCCACCCACTCCCTGAAGATGTGAAGATGATGGCAGCCCTCAATTTCTATGCCTCCGGGTCATTCCAGGCTCCTAGTGGCGACCTAACTGGGATCTCCCAGGCCTCCGTGCACAGATGTGTGCGGCAGGTCACAGATGCCCGGGCAGAGCAGTTCATTCATTTTGATGTGGGCCGTGCACAGCAGGAGGCCGGGCTCTCGGCTTCGCCTCCATCGCCAGGATTCCGAATGTGCAGGGCGCAGTGGGTGGCACACACATCACCTTGCGGGCGCCCCCATGCAGGGCCACAGCGATTTGTGAACCAGAAGGGGTTCCACTCCCTGAACGTTTAAATCGTGTGCGACCATCGGCTGAAGATCATGCAGGTCGATGCACGCCACCCAGGGAGTGTCCATGACAGCTTTGTGCTCCGGCAGTCGGACATCCCTGGGCTCTTTTAAGACTAGCCCAGGCTCCCGGGATGGCTACTGGGTGACAAGGGTTACTCGCTAAGGCCATGGCTGATGATGCCTGTGTGGAGGCCCCAGACCGAGGCGGAGACCCGCTACAATGAGGCCCATGCAGCCACCCGGTCCGCCGTTGAGTGGTCAGCCTGCTGAAGATGTGGTTCCGCTGCTTGGACTGCTCTGCGGGGGGGGTTCCTCCAGTGTGACCCTGTGCGTGCTTCATGCATCATGATCATTTGCTGCACTCTGCACAACATCACCCAGCAGTGGGGAGACCAGCTGGAGCAGGAGGAGGAGGAGGGGGAGGAGGAGCAGCAGCGAGGGGGCGATGTGGCCGCCCCACCACATGAAGAGCTGGAGGAAAGACAGCAATGGCAACTGTCCGGCAGGGAAGGGCAGCAAGGGACGCCTTGATTGCAGCCCGCTTCACCGAGCTAGTGCTGTGCAGTGAGGGGGGGTGCAACCAACACACACCCACCACACCCCAGGAACAAGTGCAGCCGCTATTCCCCCTCCACATCGACCTGGGCCCTCAAACCACCACATCACCCTTCCCCTGCTCCTGTCATCCCACCACCCTTTCCCCCAGAAACATCCGACCATATTAATGTGCCTGAGCTGGCAATGATAGTGAGTCTTGTTTGAAGGCTGGAAGATGATGACGACTCACTCTTGTGCACACTGGGATCCTGCCCCTGGTGCAATTCAAGTCTGACTCCTACCTGTACTCTGAATGCACGCTGCCACCCTGGCCCAGGGAGCTGGAAGGGTTGGGGACACATGTTTTTGTTCAACAGATGGGAGGGGGTTGGGGGGGGGGGGTTGCGGGCACTTGCACCAAGGGTCTGGTGAATGTTGGGGAAGGTAGGACAGGCACTCTGAAACATGGGCTGAGTCTGCAAGGCTCAACAGACAGCACCTCTGTGTTTGGGAGTCGGGAGCACTGAGGTGGGGGTGTGGGGGGGGGGGGGGGAAGGGAATCAGAGACACATTAATCACAGCATGATGTGCAATTAACAGTTTATTGTGCTCTCCCCCTAAATGATTACCAAACCCTGACGAATGCCGACCTTCACCCGTGCCCTCTCGTGAGTTACAACTTTCTAACTTTGTGCTGTCTACTACGTCTTCTAGGTGCTACCACAGGATGCACATTGGAGGTGGAGGTGTCCAGCTGTGATACCCGCCCCGTTGCCTGTGATGCCCTAGGCGGACGTCCACTGGGTGGCCGGGAACTGGAGGGCCCCGGCTGACTTGAGGATGGCACTGTTTCGGTGCCACTCTGTTCACCTCCCTGGTCCTATATGCCCCGGTGTGAGGAAGGTCTGTGGTTGTCCGGGATCTCCTGGGTGGAAGACACTGGCAGGGGCTCAAGCTCTTCCTCCTTCCTTGGGGTGCCCAGAGGCCCCGGGGGCACTCCATGGGACATCAAATGCAGTCAATTTCCAGGTATCTTTGAATGATGGGTTGCAGCATGGGGGAGCTCAGAGCAGCTCCAACAGGCCCGTGTGGGGCGGGAAGATGATGGGATGTGGCCCAGCTGGACCCTGGGGGCATCAGGCTGCCCTTACCATAATTTAATCCGAGGTTTGGTGAGGTGGGGTTGCCGGTGGTGGGGAGGAAGGTGAGCAGAGCTCAGGGTCTCCAGATGGGCCTGTGGAGGCCTCACGTCGACCTTGGGGGGACCTTTTTGCAGTGGACCCAGATAGACTTCAAGCAAGCCTGGAAATGGTCTTTTGCAGCAGACTCGGGGAAGACACAGGGCCCGAGTGAATAAGTGAGTGAATGAGTGACTGAGTGAGCAAGCAAGCGAGCGAGTGAGTGAGTGAATGAATGGAGAGGGTGAGTGTCACAACTCAATGTCCAGGTTCATAACATTGGTGATTGTTCCAATAGAAATGTCGGAAGCGCTTCACCCTGTAGCCTGCAGTCCTTGTGCCGTGTGCTAACCTCAGGATCTTCATGTTTCCGGGAGGCCTGAGTTTGGAGGAACTGCCTCCAATAGATTGGAATCACGCTGAGGATTCTGGGGATGAGAGGGTTCATTCAGGGCAGGTGGGCGACTGAACATTCCCAGGTCACAGTTTCAGGGAACTGCTCAGCCCACAGCCAGTTAGAGGCCAAAATAGCAAGTGGCTGCTCACCGTGGGAGGGCAGAGAGGGACACGAGGGGCAGGAATCCACTGAGAATGGGGCAATCTCTCATTGATATTCAGCATTGGGTACTGGTGAGTGTGATGACCATCTGGAGGAGCACAGCCCTGAGCCTGATACCCTGAGACAGAGGAATACACAGCAAATTGAAGACATTCAGCAGTAATTCTGGATTTGAAAGCCACGGGGACAGGAAAGCAGCTCTGTTACTGTTGATGTGACTCCTGTTTGGGGCGGTGCCTCCCCAGTGTCAGGGTAAGAGACATCACGGAGAGGGAGTGGAACATTCTGATGGGAGGGTTGGGGGGGGCGGGGGCGGGTGCGGGCGGGGGGTGGGGGTGGAATGGGAGGAGGCAGAAATATGGTCCATGGTGGAACCAATGACATCAAGAGGATGTGAGACGAGGTCCTTTAATATGAGTTTAAGGATTGAGAGAAAACCTTACAAAAGCAGAACAGTAATCTCTGAATTATTCCTGGTGCCACATGCTAATGTGACAGAAAAAGATGGACATAGCAGGTAATTGTGTGGATAGAGAGGTGGTTCCAGAGAGAGAGAGCCTCTGTCTCCTGGGATATTGGGACCAGTTCTGTGACAGAAAGCATCTGTTGAGTATTGGCGTGTTTTACCTGAACAGATCTGCCATCAATATCCTTGTGGGATGGTTCGCTGGTGCAATGGGGGAGATTTTCATTTCATTTAACAGCGGTTTGGCCATGAAGACCTGGGCCCAAATTTACACAGAGATGGAATGGCTCCACTCCTTATCTAAAATGAGCCCTGAACCTAGATTTCCTGCCCCCAAACCCGGCACTGCCATTTTCACCAGGGTGGGTGGGGGAATATGTGGACAGGATGTATTTTATACATCCACACTTCACAGAGGCAAAATAATATTCAAAAGTGCAAATGGGTATTGTTCGAAGGAATTTTGTCACACGCCTTTCTAACACTCAACTCTTTGGCTCCATGAAATTAAACAAAATTTCTAAACCAGACAGTGTTCTTTGAGAAATAAGGTGGCCTTTTGGAGGGGTTAGGTAATCTCTTTGTTTTAGTCAACAGGAGTCATCAATGTGTATAAATGGTGGATAAGTTCTGTGGAGCTCTCTAGCTGTCAAGTCATTGAAATCCCCTCAGTTTAATTTTGAAGAGAAAAAAGGCTGCTGTGACTCTTGGTTGAAAAGAAAATTGGTGCTTGAAATTTGAATAGATATTTGTTGACATCTTCTGCAGAGCCAACAAAGAAGTATTGATACTGCTTGGCATGCTTCCACAACCTCTCCTTAACACAGTGGGGGACCTGTACTTTTGCAGTTTCAATGACAGCTCAAATCTTTCAAGTGAGTTGGTCTGTGATATGCGGCTATGAATAGAAATGTTTGCTTTGATAATGCATGATGGAAGTATCACAGTGCTGATAGGAAAAACATCCTTGAGAAGTCAAAAGGGACAATCATTTGGTTCGAGTTAAGAAACAACAAGCTCTTCTGCTATTTGGTCTATTTTGTGAACTACCAAACAATGGGAAAGTAATAGATTCTCAAATGTGCAATGAAATTACTGAGGTGAAAGGACCTTTGAGTATTGACGGTGGGTGACTTTAACTATTCCCACATAAAATCAGACAGTCGTTGGGTTAAGGACAGCGAAGGAGAGAACATTCTGGAATGTCTTCAGAACAATGTTTTTGATCAGTCAGTTTCCAGCCCAAGAACAATGAGACATTTAAAGATCTAGTTCTGTGGAATTGAACCCCCAAAAACCCCACACAGGGGAGCCAGGTGATTGTGGCCCAAAGAGTTTCAACTGATTTTAAGTTCGAGTGACTGTAATCGAAAGCCACATATGTACGAACAAGAGCAAGTTGTCAGTTCGGCAGTTACTCAACATCGATGTTTAATTTGTGACTGACCATTTTGGCTACAGCTCCAAGTACCTTTTAAAGATATTCAAAGTGTGCCCTAATGTTACCCACCCTCCAGGAGATTTTAGTGCCTTTGCTCATTCCTTCTGTCTTTGATTAACAAGGCCTTTAACTCCTCTTCCCTTATCCCATCCTGCGCTGTTCCCCATGACCAGTTCCACAGATGCTTTCAAACATAGAATCATAGAATCAGACAGCGCAGAAGAGACCCTTTGGCCAATCGACTCAGCACTAACACATTTGAAATACCTCAACTCCCACCTAATCCCATCAGCCAGCAGTTGCCCATAGCCCTGAATGTTATGATGTGCCAAGTGCTCATCCAGAGATGTGAGGCAACCTGCCTGTACCAGCCTCCCAGGTAGTGCATTCCAGACCATCACCACCCACTGGATAAAAAAGTGCTTCCTCACATACCCCTAAACCTCCTGCCCAACATCCTATCTCCAGCCCTCCAACTCAATTTCAGCAGATTCACTGTGAGTCTTTGCCTGTTTAGTGGTTCTCCAAATCGCTATCTGCTCCAACCCTCACACAGAATCAATAACTTCCACATTCCAGAATTGGAAAGTTATTTTTCCTCTTCTTGCTCATCAATCACTCATTCCATTCGGATCAAAACTGGACACGACGTGATCTGGGGATGCTCATGTTTTCATAATTTCCAACAGTTCATTCCTGCCCAGAGCTTCCTTGTCTGTGAAAAACAGCTTGCAACATTCAACAATTATATTTTATTTTGCTGCTACTTAGATAAAGTAAGGTCAATTCTTAGGATTGGTCAAATTACAGCAAAATGTACAACAGTAATCTGGATATTAACAGTGTGAAGAAAGGCAGATACAAAGACAGCCTTGGACAAGGACAACTGTTTTGTTACCAAGGTGATTGGATACAATTTTAAATTATAAAGTGATGGGACAGGACAGATAGAAACAGGCTGTAGATTCTGAGGGAACATCGATGTGATGTTAATTTGAAGAGACTTGGACAAGAGCAGGAGATATATTTGTACACAGAGGAATGCACGTATTTAGAATTAATGCTTGTATCGAGACCCTGTCCCAAATAGGGGTCAATACATTGGGCTCTTGGCGTTTTTTCAATGGTGGGGCAGCTCTGCATCCTCTGAGGAGTCATCAGTTAATTGGAGATGGCCACCATGTGATAGTCCAGGGGGATATCACAACCAGAGACTGAGGATCCCACAGATGGGGACACGGGCAGGGAAGATCCCACATTTTTAAAGTATTTTTGTGAACATTTCCTGCCCAGTTCCTGAGGTTTCTTCCTGGCTGAGCAGTGATAATCTCTCCCAATGGAGTAACAGAGCAGCAGCATCTGGAGCTTGGCTTAGAAGTGAAAACACCAGTGACCAATTAGAGCCCGACACCCAGCCTGTTTATCATTTGTTGAGAAGTAGAATCCTTATCATCCTTGTCAATCATTTCTGTATCCTCCTTGGTGCTTCTATATCCTTTTTATAATGTGGTGACCAGAACCATACACAGAGCTCCACGTGCGGTCGGACCGTGCTTTGTACAGGTTTAACTGCAATTCTTTAATTTTCAATTCCAATCCTCAAGAATTAAACCCTAATGTTTTGTTTGCTTCTGTAACAGCTTTAATACCTTGGTCACCAAAAATCTAAGACCTCTTTGCATCTCTGCCTCATTTAGATTCTTATTTTCCATCTTTTTTCTGATCTTATGATTCTGAGCAAATTGTAATGCCTCACACTAATCAATGTTGAAATTAATTTGAAATGCCTCTTCTGTACATTTATGAATGTTTTCTCCTCATGTGTGGCAGTCCCCCCTCAGTATCGACAATGCTCCTCAATGTTGTGTCATCTACAAATGTGGAAATTGCATTGTTGGTTTCATCCACATTTCACTGTCCCCACAGTTTGTTCTTCATTGTGAATATTGTTCATGTTGTTAATATGAATTGGGAACAACAATGTTCCAGCATTGGTCCTTTTGGTAGCCACTTTCCACTTCCTGCCAATCTGAATGACTTTAACCCAACTCCCAGTTTCCTGAAGCCAAAAGGGAAAACGCTGGAAAATCTCAGCAGGTCTGGCAGCATCTGTAAGGAGAGAAAAGAGCAGACGTTTCGAGTCCAGATGACCCTCTGTCAAAGCTAAAAGGCATTGAAAGTGGGAGATATTTATACTGCAGGGGGAAGGAATGAAAGATGAGTCATAGCCATAGAAAACAGGGGAAAAGACTGCTAATAGTTATCCACAGAGAGAATAAAGGGTTTGAATGGTCAAACGGCAGAGAAGCTGTAAGCTGTGACAGATGGAGATGTTGTGGGGTGGGGATCGATGTTGAGACCGGAAGGCTGTAAATTACTGAGCCGGAAGATGAGATGCTGTTCCTCCAGTTTGTGTTGAGCTTCACTGGAACATTGCAGCAAGCCAAGGACAGACATGTGGGCATGGGAGCAGAATCGTGTGTTAAAATGGCAAGCAACCGGAAGGTCAGGATCCTGATTGCGCACAGAGCGAAGGTGCTCAGCAAAGTGATCTCCCAGTCTACGTTTGGTCTCTCTGATACAGAGGAGACCACATTGGGAGCAGCGAATGCAATCGACCAAATTGAAAGAGGTGCAAGTGAAACGCTGCTTAACCTGGAATGAATGTTTTGGACCTTGGACGGTGAACATAGAAGAGGTAAAGGAGCTGGTGTTACACCTTCTGCGATTGCATGGGAAGGTGCCATGAGTGACGGGAGAGGTGTTGGTTTAGTGAAGGAGTGGACTAGGTAATCCTGGAAGGAATGGTCTCTGTGGAATGAAGGGAAGATGTGTTTGGTGTTGGCATCACGCTGGAGTTGGCGAAAATGGCGGAGGATTATGCTTTGCATGCGGAGGCTGGCGGGGTGAAATGTGAGAACAAGGAAGACTCTATCCTTGTTCTGGGAGGGAGGGGAGGGGGTGAGGGTCATGGTGCGGGAGATGGACTGCACGCTGTTGAGGGCCCTGTCGTGAACTGTAGATGGGAATCCACAGTTGAGGAAAAAGGAGCACATGTTCGAAGCACAACTTTGGAAAGTGGCATCATTGGAACAAATGCGATGGAGGTGAAGGAGCTGAGTGAAAGGGATGGAGTCCTTACAGGATGTGGGGTGTGAAGAGCTGTCGTCCAGATAGTTGTGGGAGTCAGTGGGCTTGTAATGGATACTGGTAGATAGTCTTTTGTTGGAAATGGAGACAGAAAGGTCAAGGAAGGGAAGGGAAGTGTCTGAGATGGACCAGGTGAAGGCGATGGAGGGGAGGAAACTGGAAGTGAAGATGATGAATTTTTCAAGATCTGGATGAGAGCATGAAGTGGAACCAAAATTGTCATCAATGTCGAGTAAAGGAGTTGTGGGAGGAGACCTGGGTAGGCCTGGAACAAGGAATGTTCCCCATACCCCATAAAAAGACAAGCATAGCTAGGACCCATATGGATACCCATTGCCACTTCTTTGATTTGGAGAAAATGGGAGGAGTTAAAGGAGAGGTTGTTGAGAGATAGAATGACTTCAGCCAGGCGGAGGAGAGTGATGGTGGATGGGAATTGTTCAGGCCTCTTTTCAAGAAAGAAGCGAAGAGCTCTCAGGCCGTCCTGGTGTGGAATGGAGGTGTAGAGAGATTGCACATCCATGGTGAACAGGAGGTGGTTAGGGCCTGCGGACTGGAAGCCGGCAATATGATGCAGGACATCAGAGGAATCCCAGATATAGGTGGGGAGGGAATGGACCAGGGGAGTGAGGATGGAGTCAAGGTAAGAGGAAATAAGTTCAGTGGGGCAGAAGCATGCGGACACAATGGACCTACCAGGACAGTCCTTTCTGTGGATTTTGGGAAGTAGTTCGAAGTGGGCTGTCCGGAATTGGGAGACCATGAGGTTGGAAGCTGTGGGGGGAAGGCATCTGGAGGAAATGAGGTCAGTGACTGTGTTGGAGATAATGGCTTGATGTTCAGTGGTGTGATCATGGTCCAGGGGGAGGTAGGAGGAAGTATCTGAGAGTTGGCGCTCAGCCTCTGCGAGGTGGAGGTCAGTACGCCAGACTGCAACAGCACCCCCTTTGTTGGCAGGTTTGATGACAATGTCAGGGTTGGACCTGAGGGAGCGAAGGGCGGAAAGTTCGGAAGGAGAGAGATTGGAATGGGTGAGGGGGGCAGAAAAATTGAGATGGCCAATGTCCCGACGACAGTTCCCAATGAAAAGATCGAGGAAAAGTAATTGTCCCGGTGGGGGTGTCCAATTGGAGGCAGAATGTTGGAGGTACGTGAAAGGATCTCCCAGTTTCCTGTCTTGCAGTCAGCTCTCTGTCCATTCCATATTGCCAGAGAAATATGCCATGTAGAACATTGAGCAATATGTTTGAATGGTGGCTGGTGGAATGGAGATAAAGAGACATGGAAGCACAGAAACACATGGGATGATGACTATTGATCACTGAATGAACTGGATGGGATGTCCAACCTGTTTCAGAATGTTTGTTCAAACTCCATTTTGTGAATCTAGTACAAGTGAGCTGGTTCAAAGTCCCCTTTCCCAATGCTGTTTGTTCTCCCCAGGTTGATGATTCAGCAATTGTCTCCATGTTCCTGCTTTCCAGGAGTTTTCAATTTGTCGACATTCTAAATTCCTCACAAAGATTTCACTTTCCCTGAAAAGGCAGTTTTCAAACTATTTTTATTGTCAGTTCTCAACAACAACAATCATCGTTTCGACGCGGCTTCTTCAATTTTTCTGCGTCTCACTGAATCAGTTGTTTCCATTCCTTTCAAACTCACTGTATTTATTCTGTGGAGTTAGTGAGAAGTGAAATCTGTGTCATTCGAATCTTTGCCTTTGACTTGTCAGAATGTTTAAATTATAATCAGATCTCATTTAAACTTTGTATTTGAGACAAAATAATATTCATCCCAATATCCTCAAATCAATTATTTCTCGGAACCTGGAGAATTCACTTTTAAACTTCCACCTGACTAGAATGTGTAGATTTGAGGAAGATTCTGCTTCTCATTTTCAAAGCCCTTTGGACATGTTTATTCAACAGGAGTTGAGCTGGACAGGAACAATAACTTTGCTACCCAGTCCCGGTTTAAATTTTCCAGCTTTCTTCCCATCATTTAATGAAATTCCGGATGACAGTAAAGGGATATTTCACAGCATTCATCACCTCCTCTCTGAACTTCCTCTGTGTGACTGCGTAAATAAATGTGTTGGTGCAGGAACTGGATAACTGGAGCATTGATCCCATCAGATCTAATACAAGTAGATCAGTTGCCCAAAATTGATACGTCCCAGATATTCGTTGAATCGATAGAAATACAACACGTGTCACCCATAACAGGATAAAACTGCCCGATATGGTGAAGAGTAAAATGATGGATCTTCTTCGAGTCTTTATTTCTGGATCATTCTGCTCCTCGCCGTTTCGCTGTCCCCTCAGTTTCCTGCGGACTGCACTGGCCAGCAGGATGTGCCTGACAGTGAGAGTATTGAGCAGCAGTAGCAGCACGAAGGGGAGCACTGGAGTTAAAATGCGGTCCGTCCAGTCAAAGATTTGCCATGAAAGAAGGTTGTTGAATTTGTATGATATTGAGCAGTAAGAGGTGTCATACTTAAAAAGTACTGGGATTTTGGTTATTAAACACAGTAAACTCACCGTTGTGATAACGATGGCTGCTGTTTTCTCAGTGCAGTATTTCATCTTCAGTTTCTGGAAGCAAATGGTCACCATTCGGTCAAAGGTGAAGGCGACTGTGAGCCAGACAGAGCTGCTAACAACTGCAGTGGCAATAACTTCTCTGATGCCACAGGCATAACGAGAGAAAGTTAATACAGCGTACAGTTTGAAGGGATTAATTTTCTCCAGTATGACCTGAATAATGACAACCAGCAGATCGGCTGCAGCCATCGCCACCAGGTACCGAGTGACACCTTTGGAAAGACCGCACCTCCCTCGAGATAGAGTCACAATCGCGACTAAGTTAGCTGTAAATTTAAAACAGATCGTAAAACAAAGTTGTCCAGTGAGAAGAAGCAAAGATATAAAGAACAAGTATAGAAAATGTTAAAAGTTGCAGTTTTACAACTCACTTAAAGAAACAGCCCAATGGGTCAGCAGATAAGTTTCTCAATGAACAAGGAGAATGTCATTAGTGCAGAAATATAGCAACTGAGTTCAGGTTAAATTAATCGAAACAGACTCACTGGTGAGACAGGCGGGGTTTTTATATTTAGTTTCAGCTCCTTGGGTTGGAGATTGGATCTGATTCACTGTTGAATCAGTTGAATAATCGACAGGAGCTCTGAATTTGAGCTGTAATAGTGAGCACGTGGATATCTCATGAATCCAATAACGGAGTCACAGCTTATTACTTATCAATTCTTTCAGAGCATTCTGGGAAGATGGAAAATGGTACAGCAAATAATTTACATTCTGTTCACTACAGAACACACCCTCACAATCAACTCCAAGAAAACAGCTACAAGTGCATTTATCGAATGTCTTTCACAACTGTAGTTTATCCTGAAGCTTTTTTCATGCCATAAGGACCTTAGAAATGTATGTGACGTCTCTATCTGTCTACATTGAGACTCCCCTTGTATTTGTTAGTTGTTAGTCAGTGGCAGGTGTGATGCTACTGTGACTTTAAGAAATGTCGTTTTTAATATGTTCACTGCAGTTATAAGCAGCTTTGTTTTTTTATCGTGGCACCGGCTGTCTTATTAGAGATCCTTTTATTTCTGCTTAAATTGTTTAAATGTTTTTTTAAAAATCTTGGCCTTCAGGGAGTTTCTGACCATTTGGATTGTTGTGGGAAGAATGATTGAAAGGTCAAGTAGGATAGTTTTTTTTTCCTCTCGTAAGAGTTTCTTCCTTTCAGTTTTGGCTGCTGGTTAGCTAGAATCTGTTTCGACTCAGGACTGGAAGCAGTCTTGCCTCTCTCTGGAGTGAAAATTCTGCTGTTGGTGGTTTTCCAGCTGGGAATTTGAGGCAAGGATTGCCTCTCACTCTTGCAGTGGTTTTCAGGCTAAAGCTGGAGGCCAGCGGTGGCTCTGCCCCTGCCTCGAGGTCTGTGAGAAGTTACAAGGCTGGGAAGTCAGAGTTTCAATTCTCCAGCCAATGGACTAAGTTTCAGCATCACGTGAGCATTCTTACTTTCTGTGCTAAATCTGTGGCGGGTGTATTTTATAAGCAGGTTTGTATTGGAACAGTGCATGTCGTTGTTAAGGTTTCTACAATATCATGTTTGTTTCTTTTTAACCTTGCTTGTAATTGGTAAAAATTATTGCTATTATTCTTTCAACGTGTTCACAGTATTCTAAAATAAAATGTGTTTGATAAAAGCTCCGGAGTGGGTCATTTGAATCATACCTGAAGTGAAACACCTCTTGCTTAACCTAGCCAAATTCAAATTTGCAAAGCTTATGATCCAGGCATATAAAATGCTTTGGAGTTTCTAACCTGAATTATAACACAGCAGACATACATTTGAGACTGAGAATTGTGGGTTGAGGGGAGCAGGAGGTGGCTCTCAGAGGCAAGATGAGCTGCAGAAGGAATGATGGGAAAGAACTAAGCAAATATGTGTTCAGGGCTCGGACAGGGGGGGTTGGGGGGATTTAGGGCAAGGTTGACTGTATGCAGACATCGCAACAGTCATTAAATTTCAAAGGTCAATTATAGCGTGCAAAGAGCTTTCGGATGAACTAAAATTCTGAAAGACATACTGTCAAGACATGTTCTTTCACATCCAAAATTCATTGGCAAGACTTAGCAAACAACTCAAAGATATTGGGAGGACATATTCCCACTTGTCCAATCATTTGAAGAAACTGCATCCACTGATATAAATGTATATAGAAAGAGGCAGAGATGAAAAATACAATGTGTTGTGATACTAGTGTACCTTTGAGAAATGTATTTTTTAAAATTTATTTTCTCTGCAGTTAAACAGCTTTTTTATATATTGTTGCTGGGCTATCTGCTCGAATTCTTTTTTTGTTCCTTCAATGGCTTAAATGGGTTCTGTTTAGTTCTGGGCCTCAGGTGCTTCCTGGCATTTTTTATGACCTTGCATTGTTAGAGGGAAGAATAATTAACAGGGCAGGTGACAAGAGTTCGTCTGTCTCCGTTTTGAGCTGCTGGTTTAACTTAGAAGGGGTGTGGACATCAGACTGAAAATCAGTGTTTTTCTCACTCTGTCCTTGGCATTGTAAATTCTGCTGGCCAGCTGGAAGCTAGGCTTCTGGCCTTCCTGGAATGAAAATTCTGCTGTTGGTGGTTTTGCTAGCTAGTACCGAGAGTCTCCCTCTCTCGCTCCATGATGTTTTTGGCAAGCTTTTCTGATACCAAGCTTGTCTGCGTGTATATCAAGAGAACTGCAGCATCTAACCATGATGCATCCAGCATCACTGAGCATTCGTATTTTCTGTGTTAAACCTGTGGCAAGGATTTTGTTTGTGGGAATTGTTTATTTAGCTGTTGAGGTTTAATACAATATCATGGTTGGTTTTTTTTGTTTGTACGTGGCAGAGGTTATTGCTTATTTTCTTTCTATACATGTTAACAGTATTCTTAAATAAACTTTGTTTGATAGAAGCTCCCTAGTGGGTCATTTGAATCATACCTGAGGTCAAACATCTCATGCTCACCCTAGCCAAATTCAAATTGCAAACCTATGATCCAGTTGGACTTCATAAAACACTTTGGAGTTTCTGACCTGAAATATACAAGTGCCCCACTGAAACCTGGACAAAGTCAAACAGATCCTGAACATCAGTAAACACATGTTTAGTTTGGATTCAATGCCTGAAATAAAACATTGCCTGAAATAAAATAATGATCATCATGATTGGAAATAATAACTTCAAGCATACGACTGTGTAACATGCCCGACACCAACAAGTTCCACTATCAGAGCAGCCAAACCAGCAATGATTACAATAACTCACACAGAACTCCAACCACTGCAAGGATGTGATAGAAAATGGGTTCAACATCAAAGAGCAGAAATAATAAATCCTTCAGATGCATGTTCTGTGATGAACTCTATTGTCCTTTAGTTTTCATTGACTCTGAGCTCACTCACTCAGTGGCACCTTTTATTAATACAAGCAAGTGACACCCACTGAGACCATGAGACTTACGTAAACATTGTTATTAGTTCCATTAATTGGAGTAAACAGATTGGACAGGCACGGAACCTTAATTGAAGAAAAACAGAATTGTTGTATGTACACTTGATGAACACCAGCACAAGCACTGGAATTGAAACATCATGGAACTGGCTACAACAAAGTGACCATTCAACTTCTCATACCTGCTCTGGCTGTTGAAGGAATGGTCCACTCACGTCCATTTCCCTCTCCTTTCCCCATACCTTGTCTCCTTTGAAAAACATTTAATGGATTCACTGTCCTGCTAGGTGCTGCAAAATCTGATAATGGTTTTGTGCGTGTGTGTGTGTATGTGTCTGTGTTTGTGTGTGCGTGCGTCAATCTCCTAGACTCTGCATTCCATCTAATCTGGATTAAATGAATTTTAAATTCTCTATACCAATGGAACAGTGAGTGAGACTTTTCCATTGTCTTCATCCCTCATCATTTGTGTGTCAATCTGCTGAAACCTTTGTAGAGTGAAGAGCACCGACGAATAAAATATGTTAGGAATCTGTACAAATTTCCTGATAACTTTTCCCAGTGGAATTTCCGAAAGCCACATTGATAATGGAAGCTGCCAATGTCAAAAGTCACACTGTAATGAGAACCTCCCACCAGAGGATGTGCTGCAGCATCATCCCTGACGAGAGGGGGTGATACAGAGAGAGAGGTTTCTAAAGTAAGGTCGAGGGGAGAGTTCAAGATTGAGCTGAGAGCCCGAGTGAACCTGAAACAGAGTGAGGAAGGAATGGAGGGAGGAAAGGCCAGAGTGAGGAGGAAGGGAGGGACAGAGTGAGGAGAGAATGGAGGGAGGAAAGGACAGAGTGACCGGGGAATGGATGGAGAAAAGGACAGAGGGAGGAGGAAATGGAGGGAGGAAAGGACAGAGTGAGGGGGAATGGAGTGAGACAGGAGCAGAATGAGGAAAAAAAGTGTGAGGTGGCAGTGAGTGATGAAGGAAAATATTGAGGTGGATGCAGAGTGAGCTGTAAGATTCTAAATTAGAATGATCATTTTACCAAGTTATTTTATTTATTTCACAGTTAACATCTTCCAGCCCTAAAACCCTCTGAGAACACTGCCCTGGAATTCTCTCTCAATGACTCCTAAACTTTTCCATTTCTCTCCTCCTTTAGTGAACTCTTAAAAACCTCTCCCTTTGACAAAATGTCCTAATCTTTCCTTCGATGGATCAATCTGATATTTTGAGTGATAATCTTCCTGAGAAGCAATTTGGGAGATGTTTCTCGATTGAAGGTATTAACACACAGACAAGTTATTGTGAATATTTTCAATTGAATAATTGCAGAGCAATGCAAATCATTTAATGCTTAGTTTCTCATTTAACAGAGACAGCTATTAGTGGAAAAAGTCGAGAACAGATTTGTGTTTGGATAATTTCATTTAAAGATCTCGGGGGTGATTCTCCCAAAAAGAAACTAAGTGCCCAACAGTTGGGAAAACGGATTTTTCCTGCCCTTTTGTTTGGCTTTTGATGCACGATAAAACTCACGAGGCTCGAGTTACTCGGGGAAATAAAGGCTTTTATTGACTACTACAATAGAGCTACCTTATATAATACACGATCCCAGATTAAAGGGTCCCAGACAGAGCAGTGACCTTTATACCGCTCCCAGGAGGTGGAGCCCGACTGGGATGTACCATAAGAACTATATTACAGGTAGAACAGCCCAACCCTAACCCCAACAGTAACATGAAGAACAGCCCAACCCTAACCCCAACAGTAACATATATACAGACTCGTAGTACTGGCCAGACCCTGGCTCAGCACTACCTGGTGGGAACCAACAATGGTTCACCACAGCTTTATTTAGTTGAATGAATCTCCAGCGCTCTGTGCTCCACAAAGTGCCTCAGAGGGAGATTCACGCCCGTCAGGGGGGCCTCATCCCAGCCAAGAGACTGGCATCAGTGCGCTGTGTGGGCCAGTGTGCATGTGCTGACCTGCGCACTGGTCTCCCATCGCTGGCCTCCCGATCACTGGCCTCCTGGTTTCTTGCCAGGCCCCCTTCTCCCGATTGCCAGCTTCCCAACACCCTCCTCCCTCCCGATCGCCGGACTCCCCGACCAACCGACCAACCCCACCGATTGCTGGCCTCCCTGACAACTGTCCCCAATCGCCAGCCACCCATGGCCAGCCCTGATCCATGCACTGCCATGTGCACCCCCAAACCCCATGCCATGTGCAGCTCTGCCCGCCCTCCTCCCTCCCTCTCCCACCGATCGATAATGCAGAGTGCAGTGGGCACGTCTCCCACCACTGCCGGTCGGCCCACATGGTAGGCCCCATACTCTTGTGTTAAACCCCCTTGGCATTACCCGGTGCCCAATGAGCAGTGCTGGGGTGCCCTGTGGACAGCGCCAGGGTGCCAGGCTGGCAGTGCCATGTTGGCACTGTCCAAGGGGAAAAGCACACCCTGGCGCCCTGGAGGGTGGGGCGAGAGGGCGCCTGAATGGCCTCTGTGCCCACCAGAGAGGTGATCACGCCTGGTTCTCGTGGATGGGGCCAGCTTTAATTCCTGCTGATGGGAACCGCTCCCAGCTGGGGGGAGACAATAGCGAGTTTGAGGAATACCATCCCTGGCTCGTGAATGTTATGGTAATCATACTCACGCTGTTTTCAAGAACAAGGCTGATTATGTAAAAGAAAAAGGCATTGGACACTCGCGATCAGCTGGACGCCGGTTGCAAGTCCTCCTACAGGTCCCCTGCTGATGCCAGCGTGCTGAGAGAATCCCACCCGCTTATTCTCGCACTGAGTCTCACTCAACCATCACCGCTGTGCTCTCTGATTTACATTGGCTCCTGCTCTGACACTGCCTCATATTTATAATTTATTCTACTTTGTGCTCAGATCCCTCCATGTCTTCACTTTACTCAGTCTCTGTAAAGTCCCCAACACTACATTCCTCTGAAATATTTCCTCCAAGTATTCTGACCTGTTGCACCTTGTCATGGCTTCAATATTGACAGCATTGGATTGAGATTGCCTGGCCCTAGGTTCTGGAACAGAGAGCCTGGACCTCTCCCACTCTCTCATTTTCTTTCGGATGCTAAATAAGTAAAATGTTGCTGAAAAATTTCAGCTTCGATTACTCAACACCATCCACCCTTCTTAACGGTTGTCCATGTGTCATTCTGTTTGTTTCGATGCCTGCATTGTCATGAGGTTTTTGTGACTCAGAAAAAAACAAATGGAGTGGGATTCTCCAGGACCATCATGCACACTCCCATGCACATTTGCGCGCATGCTCCCACACACGCTCCCACATGCAACCACACATACACACTCACAGTCTCACAAACATGCACACTCGCAGTAACAGATGCAATCATACATGCCACACAGACAGCAAACATAGAGCTGTGAATCAGACGAAGAGTCTTTGTAAACATTGCAGTGAGGGAACAATGGTGGTATTTGAGATATATTCAAGCAGAAAGGGAAAGGTAAATAAACAGAGCTGACTGGCGCCTGAGTTGAAATTCATTAAGCTGTCAATGGAAATCTATTTCAAAGCACTGCACCAAGAATTTTTCAAAATATCAAAGGTTTTCAATGGAATAGAGAGGGTTTCAAAGGTTTCAGCTTGCGAGAAAAGCTCAGAGACTTCAACGCAAAGCTGTGTGAATACACTGGGGATGATTGCACAGCTGTGGAGAATGGAACCCCCCCTCCCCCCTATCCCCACCCAGACAGAGAAATTGACATCTCCCTGTCAGAGGAACCCAAAGGGGTCTGCTCTAACCTGCAGCTTCTTACAGAGAGAAATGGAAATTCCTGCTGCAGAATGGAGTGCTGCAGTGATTTAAAAGCTGGACAGCTGTCCAGGGGCCATGGAAATTCAAGTTATTCCGTCACTTCAAACTTTCTGTGCTGACAGGCAGGAATGAGGATGTTGATCACTGAGATGCCTGAAATCATCATGCCAGTGGTGATCTTCAGTTCTGTCAGTGCGAGAAGGGGTTGTCCATCCACGAGTCCCCCACCCTGGCGGAGAGTGGCGAGGTGACCCCCTTTCCCCCATCCGATCACACCCAACCCTCAGGACCCTTGAGGGACCCTTCCTTTGGCAGCAGCAGAGGTGCAAAGGGCCACTGGATCCACCTCCTTGATTCCCTCTGACCCATGGTGCTAGGTCAGGTTGTCAGTGCTAGGGTATCGGGAGCAGTGCACCGTCAGCATTGCAAAGGTGCGTGGCTTGAAGGGGGCCTGATTAGGGATTTGAGGGGGGAGGGGACTGAGTTGGAGGGGGAGGGATATGAGTGGGGGACCTGAGATGGGATTGTGGGGGGCCTGAGGGTGAAAGGAATGGCTCACACTCATGCCTGTGTGGTAAGTGTGGTGGTGTTGGGGGTTGACCTGTTATTTAAGTGGAGGGAGACCGGATGCCACCCTTTGCTGAGTGGTTGGTGATGCACCCCTGGTCAGCAGGGAGTGGGGAGAGGGGGGTCACCATTTCATTTATTGGAGGGAGGGAGTTCAGCGCACCCTTTAAAAAGGACACCTTGATCTCTGAACAGCAGGGGTGGCCGGCAATTTTTCCACGATTAACTCCTTTGCGTTTTTCAGGTGGGTGAATCCCAGATGACAGACGCTGGCAGTGCCAGTGGGGAACACTCTGGTTTTCCTGCTGATTGGGCATTTAGACCCAATTCAGGTGAATCGCGCTCGATAGAAATTAATGGGTGTAATTATCAACTGGCTTCTGTCTTTAAAGACCCACAAACAGACTGAGCATCACATCAGTCAGTCAGCATGTCAACAATCCAATAGCTTCAATGTGGTGATGCTTCTGTCAGGTGGAGACTCTTCCTCAGGTGAAGAGGGGTGAGGAGAAGAGAGAGAAGACCAGCTGGCCACGGACAGCATCAACGTATCGGCCCACTAGAGAGAGCAGATCACCCTGAAGGGGGTGAAGGCCAGTGAGAGTTGTGAAGATTGACTACCATCGACACCGCAAACTGCCGGCTCCAAGTGGAGAGGATCTCCAAGAAGATCGCGCATATCGACACAGACATCAAGTTTCTACAAAGATGCAAGAAAGCAGACAAGATACCGAAAGGACTCCAGATCACGCACCCACTCAGGTCAACCTATAACACAGACTACACTGAGAGACTTTGCCGTCGCACCTCTCTCACACTCCTCAATCACCTCACACACCAGCTCTACAGCAAACGCCGCAGCCTGGAAACCAAGATCAAGTCCATATTCTCAACTTGCACTCAGGACAAAGACCAGCTGCGAAACTCTGCCAAGCAGACGAGACAAAGGAACTACGCCATCGACATGCACACCAAGAACAGGAAACTTGAGAAACTCGGCATCACCACCAGCAGCAACCAAGCCTCCCCGGTGATGCGCGATTAAATCACTCGGGAGGCTGGATCGTACCCGGGAAATAAAGGCTTTTATGAGTAACAAGAATGGAGCAGACTATTTACAATACAATCCCAGACTAAAGGGTCACCAGGCAGTGCAGTGACCTTTATACTCCTACAGGTAGGCGGAGCCAACTGGAGTGTACCACAGAACAATATCAACAGGTAGAACAGCCCAACCCTCACCCCAACAGTGACAACAGTAACATATCTACAAGTACCCATAGTGCTGACCATCCATGGCTCAGCACTCATAGTGGTAACCAACTATGGTTCACCACATTCACCCCTCCTTTAAAACAAAGGCCGGCGGGGCAAAAAAAAACAGAACAACTGTTCATATATTCACAAGTTCAGTCGTATTGGAGGACCGCACCGTCTCTGCGACCTCCTCAACACTGGCGGTAACGCCGGTTCTGGTGACCATGGTGACCTTCTCTCCAAGGCGGTGTCCAGTGACTCCTCCAGTTCCTCATGGACAGGTGGACCACGAGGTGGCAAAAATCTGCTGGACTCGAGCACGCCTCGAGGTGGCGACAATCTCCTGGACTCAGGCAAGCTGTACACGGGAGTAAGAGGATTAAGTGGTGGTCCTGATACTGCCCGCGCCGTGTCAGGAGGGGAGATAAAGGTCAAGGGGTCCCTAACCAGGGGTGTGGGAGCGACTGGGGTTTCCAAGTCCCCTGCAGGCGCCAGATCTCTAATAGAGACCGTGTCCTCTCGCCCGTCAGGATATGCCACATAGGCATACTGAGGGTTGGCGTGGAGGAGATGGACCTGTTCAACCAAAGGGTCGGACTTGCGGGTCCTAACATGCCGCCGCAGGAGGACAGGTCCTGAGTACATCAACCAAGACGGCAATGAGGTCCCAGAGGAAGACTTCCTAGGGAAGGAAAACATCCTCTCATGTGGAGTAGCATTGGTTGCCGTACACAGGAGGGACCGGATGGAATGGAGCGCATCAGAGAGTACCTCTTGCCAACGGGAGACTGGAAGACCCTTAGACCTCAACGCCAGTAAGACAGCCTTCCAGACTAGCATTTTCTCTTTCAACCTGTCCGTTACCCCAGGGGTTGTAACTCGTAGTTCTACTTGAGGCAATCCCTTTTGAGAGCAGGTATTGCCTCAAGTCGTCACTCATAAATGACGAGCCCCTATCACTGTCGATATAGCTGGGGTAACCGAACAGGGTGAAAAGATCCCGTAATGCTTTGAAAACCGTGGCAGCGGTCATGTCTGAACAGGGAATGGCAAAAGGGAAACGTGAGTACTCGTCAATCACTTTGAGGAAGTACACGTTCCGATCTGTCGAACGGAGGGGGCCCTTGAAGTCCACACTCAGTCTTTCAAAAGGGCGAGTGACCCTAATGAGGTGTGCCCTGTCAGGTCGGTAGAAGTGCGGCTTGCATTCAGCACATACCTGGCAGCTTCGGGTTATGGACCTGACATCATCCACTGAGTAGGGTAGATTCCGGGCCTTTACGAAATGGAAGAGCCGAGTGATCCCCGGATGGCAGAGATCACTGTGGAGGGCCGGTAATCGATCCTCCTGCACACTTGCATATGTTCCACGTGACAGGGCGTCTGAGGGCTCATTGAGCTTCCCCGGACGGTACATGATATCATAGTTGTAGGTGGAAAGTTCGATTCTCCACCTCAAGATTTTATCATTTTTGATCTCACCCCGTAACGTGTTGTTGAACATGAACTCCACGGACCGCTGGTCCGTGAGCAGGGTGAATCGTTTTCCCGCCAAGTAATGGCGCCAATGCCGGATGGCCTCCACAATGGCCTGAGCCTCTTTTTCCACCACGGAGTGCCGAATTTCAGGGCCTTGGAGGGTGCGAGAGAAAAAGGCGACGGGCCTGCCCGCCTGGTTAAGTGTGGCGGCCAGGGCGAAATCAGATGCATCACTCTCCACCTGAAAGGGGATGGACTCATCAACAGCGTGCATCGTGGCTTTCGCGATGTCGGCTTTTATCCCTCCAAAGGCTAAGCGAGCCTCTGCTGCCAGGGGAAAAGAGGTAGACTTTATGAGCGGACGGGCTTTGTCCGCATAATTGGGAACCCACTGTGCATAGTATGAAAAGAAACCTAAGCATCTTCTCAGTGCTTTGATACTAGTGGGCAGGGGAAGTTCAAGGAGGGGACGCATAGGGTCTGGATCAGGGCCAAGGACCCCGTTTTCCACCACGTATCCGAGAATTGCTAGGATGCGCTTGCTAAATACGCACTTCTCCCTGTTGTAGGTCAGGTTCAGGTGAGACGCAGTGCGTAAAAATCTAAGGAGGTTGGCATCGTGGTCCTGCTGGTCATGGCCGCAGATAGTGATGTTATGCAGGTACGGGAAGGTAGCCCGCAGCCCGTTCTGGTCCACCATTCGGTCCATCTCACGCTGGAAGACCGAGACCCCATTCGTGATGCCAAAGGGAACCCTTAAAAAGTGGTAAAGACGACCATGCGCCTCAAAGGCCGTATATTTCCGGTCCTCTGGGCGAATGGGGAGCTGGTGGTAAGCTGACTTCAAGTCAATGGTGGAGAACACCCGGTACTGCGCAATCTGGTTGACCATGTCAGATATGCACGGTAGAGGATACGCATCCAGCTGCATGTATCTATTAATGGTCTGACTATAGTCTATGACCATCCGGGGTTTGTCTCCAGTTTTAGCCAACACGACTTGCGCTCTCCATGGACTAGTGCTAGGTTGAATGATCCCTTCCCTGAGGAGCCGCTGAACTTCAGATCGAATAAAGATCCGATCTTCAGCGCTGTAACGCCTGCTCTTGGTTGCGATGGGCTTGCAGCCTGGCACGAGATTCTCAAATAAGGATGGTGGGGTGATTCTGAGTGTCGAGAGGCTACACGTGGAGCGCGCTGGGCAATTTGGAGGCTGCTGTGCTCCCACTGAAAGTGGAGGGAGTGGCCCATCGTACTGCAGGGTTACACTACTCAGTTGGACCATAAAGTCTAGTCCCAGGAGTATTGGAGCGCAAAGGTGCGGTAACACGAGGAGCCTGAAGTTCTCATAAACTGTGCCCCGCACCGTTAGATTGACCACACAGCTCCCTAGCATGGTAACAGACCGGGACCTCAACGCCATAGAAATTGTCTGTCTGACAGTCTGTACCCGGAGACCGCACCATTTCACGGTGTCAGGGTGAATGAAACTCTCCGTGCTCCCGTTGTCAAACAAACAATGAATTAGGCGTCCATTTACCTCTATGCCCATCATGGACTTGTCGAGTCTGTGAGGCTTGGCCTGGTCCAGGATGATTGACGCCACCGTTGGGTCTTGAGTGCAACTGCAGGCAGCTGAGATGGTTGATGACGATGACCCCTGCTGGTCATCTGCGGTCGGTGCTGACCAAAATGGCTGCGCCCATGGATCGCACGTGGTCGGTGGCGCTAAAAGTGGCGGCCCCTGCAGGTCGCACGTGTCTTGCGTCTTCGTCATCAGGAATGGCGGCGCTCTGGAATCGCACATGGTGGAAGACCTCGAAGAAGCTGGAGACAAGGAGACAGGCTCTGGAGAATCACACGCCGCGATGCTATGTTTGGAGGGTGGATTGGCCCTGCAGACTTTGGCATAATGCCCTTTCTTCCCACACGCAGAGCAGAATACTGTTCTAGCTGGGCATCGCTGCCGAGGGTGTTTCGCCAATCCACAGAAATAGCACCGCGGGCCTCCTGGAGCTGCCGCCGTCGTCAGGTCCGAGGTTGAAAGCACAATCGCGCAGTTTTTCGGAGCCGCTGGGTAGAGTTGAGTTGGTGGCTGTACTTGCCACGATGTTCCCACGTGGTCGGTGGGGTAAGTTTCTAGACTTCTGGAGGCCGTTTCCATCGTGTCAGTCAATTCCACCGTCTTAGCGAGGTCTAGGTTACCTTGCTCTAGCAGCCGAAGGCGAATATACGATGAGCCGATTCCCGCCACGAACGCATCTCGGATCAAGTCGTTCGTATACTGGGCCGCCGACACTGGCTTGCAGTTGCAGGCTCTGGCTAGCTGCTGAAGTTCGCGCAGGTACTGTCCCGTCGTTTCGCCGGGCTGCCGCCGTCGAGTGGCTAGAAGGTGTCGAGCATGGATCTCGTTTGGCGGTTTGTTGTACAGTTTCTTAAGTAGTTCGATGGCCCCTTTGTAGACTTGGGCATCGCGGATTGATAAGTATACGATGTCGCTTACCCTTGCGTGGAGGACCCGCAGTCTATCGGCGTCGTTTTGAATGGCTGTTGAGGCATCGATGTAGTCTTGAAAACACTTTAACCAATGGTCGAAAGTGTTCGACCCTCCCGCCGCACGTGGATCTAAAGTAAGCCAATCGGGTTTCAACATTTGCTCCATGGTTTTTTTTAAACAAAATTTTGTTCGTAATAAAATTGATGCGCGATTAAATCATTCGGGAGGCTGGATCGTACCCGGGAAATAAAGGCTTTTATTACTAACAAGAATGGAGCATACTGTATACAATACAATCCCAGACTAAAGGGTCACCAGGCAGTGCAGTGACCTTTATACTCCTCCAGGTAGGCGGAGCCAACTGGAGTGCACCACAGAACAATATCAACAGGTAGAACAGCCCAACCCTCACCCCAACAGTGACAAGAGTAACATATCTACAAGTACTCATAGTGCTGACCATCTATGGTTCAGTACTCATAGTGGTAACCAACTATGGTTCACCACACCCGGGTACCACAGTAGAAAACAGTACCACTGCAGGGAAGTCCATTGTCAACTTGTCGGACTGCACACTTCAACCAGATGAAATCGAAGTTCTCAGCCGAGGGCTCAATTTCTGCCCCACCACCAGAATAGACCCCATCAGTCTCGCAGCAGACACAGAGGAATTCACCAGGCGAATGAGGCTGTGGGAGTTCTTCCACAAACCCCAAGAGGCCAACAGCGAACACAATGAGACAGCCAATGAACCGGAACAGCAGACAGAGAGATCCGCAGTGCAGCAACCGAAGAGGAAAGAGTCGAATTGGACTCCTCCGGAAGGCCGCTGCCCTCGACTCGACATGTATGCCCAAGCAGTCAGGAGGTGAGTCAACACCAGATTCATCAACCGCACTCACAAGACAGCCCCGAACATCACCCAAGCACAATGCAACACCATCCACGCTCTCAAGACCAACCGCAACATTGTCATCAAACCAGCAGACAAAGGAGGGGCCATCATCATACTGAACAGAACGGATGACTGCAAAACTATGGATTTCCTACAGAAACTCAGCATTTGAGCATGGAGCAGTTGAACCAGGATCACTCCTCGTCACAATGGATGTCTCGTCACTCTACACCAGCATCCCCCACGATGATGGCATTGCTGCAACTGCCTCAGTACTCAACGCCGACAACTGCCAGTCTCCAGATGCAATTTTGCAACTCATCCGCTTTGTCCTGGACCACAGTGTCTTCACCTTCAACAACCAGTTCTTCATCCAGACACACGGAACAGCCATGGGGACCAAATTTGCACCTCAATATGCCAACATCTTCACTGCACAGGACCTTCAACCGATGCTATACACTAGATACATCGATGACATTTTCTTCCTTTGGACTCATGGTGAACAATCACTGAAACAACTATATGATGACATCAACAAGTTCCATCCCACCATCAGACTCACCATGGACTACTCTCCAGAATCGTTTGCATTCTTGGACACACGCATCTCCATCAAGGACGGTCACCTCAGCACTTCACTGTACCGCAAGCCCATGGATAACCTCACGATGCTCCACTTCTCCAGCTTCCACCCGAAACACGTTAAAGAAGCCATCCTCTACGGACAAGCCCTCAGTATACACAGGATCTGCTCAGATGAGGAGGATCGCAACAGACACCTCCAGACGCTGAAAGATGCCCTCATAAGAACAGGATATGGCGCTCGACTCATCGATCGACAGTTCTGACGCGCCACAGCGAAAAACCACACTGACCTCCTCAGAAGACAAACACAGGACATGGCGGACAGAGTACCCTTCATCGTCCAGTACTTCCCCGGAACGGAGAAGCTATGACATCTTCTCCGGAGCCTTCAACATGTCGTTGATGAAGATGAACATCTCGCCAAGGCCATCCCCACACCCCCACTTCATGTCTTCAAACAACCGCATAACCTCAAACAGACATTGTCCGCAGGAAACTAACTAGCCTTCAGGAGAACAGTGACCACGACACCACACAGCCCTGCAAGAGCAACCATGCAACACGTGCCGGATCATCGACACGGATGCCATCATCACACGTGAGAACACCATCCACCAGGTACATGGTACATACTCTTGCAACTCGGCCAACATTGTCGACCTGATACGCTGCAGGAAAGGATGTCCCGAGGCATGGTACATTGGGGAGACCATGCAGACGCTATGACAACGGATGAATGAACACCGCTCGACAATCATCAGGCAAGAGTGTTCTCTTCCTGTTGGGGAACACTTCAGCAGTCACGGGCATTCGGCCTCTGATCTTCGGGTAAGCGTTCTCCAAGGCGGCCTTCATGACACACGACAACGCAGAGTCGATGAGCAGAAAATGATAGCCAAGTTCCGCACACATGAGGACGTCCTCAACCGGGATCTTGGGTTCATGTCACACTATCTGTAACCCCCACGACTTGCCTGGGCTTGCAAAATCTCACTCACTGTCCTGTCTGGAGACAATACACATCTCTTTAACCTGTGCTAAACGCTCTCTCCACTCACATTGTCTGTACCTTTAAGACTTGATTACCTGTAAAGACTCGCATTCCAACCATTATTTTGTAAATTGAGTTTGTGTCTTTATCTGCCCTGTTTGTGAACAGAACACCCATTTACCTGATGAAGGAGCAGCGCTCCGAAAGCTAGTGGCTTTTGCTACCAAATAAACCTGTTGGACTTTAACCTGGTGTTGTGAGACTTCTTACCAAGATTGAAGAGGCCAGTGGAGGCACCATTACCAGCTGGCAGAGACTATTGAGTAAGAGCCACGTAGCTGGACATGACAGAGGATCGGTGCAGAAGAAGGATCCACTCTGTCAGGGAGACGGTCTCTTTGATCTATAAAGGGATGTGTCCTGAGATCGGCTCTGAGACTGCCAGTGGCAGCAAGAGCTGATTTGGTCAGTGGTCAGGGACAGGAGGCTGTGACTGTGAGTGAGGCAGGTCAGGGGGTCAGGAGGGCAGGACTGTCGCTCTCTGCCATTGTCTCACAGCTTTGAGGGTCTCTCAGCTTGTTTGGATGGGAGTGGGGGTTGCAGGGTGGATGAGCTGACTCACCCTGGCACCATGGTGCAGGAGGCCATTCAAGTGAAGGGGATAAAAATGAATATTTTGGTCCTTGGGGGACAGCTTCGTGACGGGGATTGACACCAATCCCTGCAGCAAAGGGACAGAGTCCAGATGGCTTTGTTGTTTGTCTGTGTCAGGGTTCAGGACATCTGCTCAGGGCTGGAGAGGAACTTGCAGTGGGAGGGAGAGAAACCAGTTGCCCCGGTTCATGTAGGTACCAATGGCAGAGGAAGAACTAGGAAAGAGGTTCTGTACAGAGAATACACAGTTCTGTACACACCTGAACCGTGCTGGGACCAGTGTTCTAGCGAGACACATCACTAGAGAAGAGAGGGATTGAAATGAAATACGAGCGTACAAGATATCAAATGTTGAAAGATGTGGGCTGGAATTTTCCAGCCAATCACACCAGTGGGATCTTCCAGTCCTGCCGATAGCATATTCCCAACACGGGTTTCCCAGCAGCGAGGGTGCATTCAATGAGAAACCTCCTTGAGAACGGTGGGACCAGACCAGCATCAGCCAATGCCAGGCCAGCTCAGCCCCAGCAAAACACACAGCGGGTTGCATGGAAAATCCCGCCTGTGGTACATCGAAGCGTCGAGACAAGAGCCGGAATTCTCCAATCTCATTTGCCTCGACATCACTGTCGGTGAGAACGGAGAATTTGGCACTCAGCCAGATCTCCCTTCAGTACAGCTGGACCGGAAAATCCCAGCCGTGGCGAGTTTGGAGAATTCCGGCCAGGGTAAGAGAGGATAATAGTAAAATGGGAAATAAGGGTCAGAGAATGGCAGCAAGGGACAGAATGAAAAAAAAACGAAGGATGGACAAAGAATAAAGACAAAGATAACAATGAGGCAAAATGGAAGGCTCTGTATCTGAATTCACACAACATTCATTACAAAATAAAAGAATTGATCGCTCACATTGAAGTCAATAAATATGATTGGTCGGCATGACATAGACCTGGCTGCAGGATAAACATAGAACAGAGAACAGTACAGCACAGAACAGGCCCTTTGGCCCACGATGTTGTGCTGAGCTTTATCTGAAACCAAGATCAAGCTATCCCACTCCCTGTCATCCAGGTGTGCTCTATGTGCCTATCCAATACCGCTTAAATGTTCCTAAAGTGTCTGACTCCACTATCACTGCAGGCAGTCCATTCCACACCCCAAACAATCTCTGCGTAAAGAACCTACCTCTGATATCCTTCCTATATCTCCCACCACGAACCCTATAGTTATGCCCCCTTTTAATAGCTCCATCCACCCGAGGAAATAGTCTTTGAACGTTCACTCTACCTATCCTCTTCATCATTTTATAAACCTCTATTAAGTCTCCCCTCAGCCTCCTCCGCTCCAGAGAGAACAGCCCGAGCTCCCTCAACCTTTCCTCATAAGACTGACCCTCCAAACCAGGCAGAATCCTGATAAATCTCCTCTGCACTCTTTCCAGCGCTTCCACATCCTTCTTATGGTGAGGTGACCAGAACTGCACACAATATTCCAAATGTGGTCTCAGCTGTCAAAGCAGAAAGGGATGATGTCTGTATTTGGGACAGTTGAGTTTGAGGGAGGTGATGATTGTGGATTGGTTTATGGGATATATCTAGAAGAGAATGTTTGGCAATGTGTCACACATGGTGCTGACTGGGGGCCCCCACCTCCCTTTCCGGAGGCTCCTAATCGCTCAGCACCCTGAGAACTTGCCCCTGTTCCGATGAATCCTGTGACTACTAGTCGCAAGGAAAGCACGGAATTGCCACGAGACAAAGGAATGAGTGCCTTAAAGTACCCCAACTCCACATGTAGTTCCAAATACAGAGTTAACCAGCCCCCACCAATGGATAGTCTTGTGTTTTTAGACAATGCGATGCCCAAGAACCCCATTGAAACAGACCGTATGGGGCAAGGAGCTGGAGATCAAACCCTCACTTACACCGTAAAGACCACCAAGGGGCCATTTACATCAAAGGACTAAAGAACGGTTGGGGGAGTGTGGTGTTACAGAATAGAGTTACAATGGAACTATGTCTTCTCACCTTACCAGGGAAATATTGTCAATTATTTGGCGAGGTGCGAAAATATTCTACAGGTCCACCTCTGTGCAGTAAACATGGTGAGAAACCCAGCTCAGTTACAAATCAGAAAACACATGTTTGGAAAACGCTAATTAAAAGCCTGGGAAGATTTTTGAATTGTTTCATTCTGACAGCATATTTAAAACACAAGGCTGATTGGAGGAAACCTGAAGTTGAGCTTCTTGCTGTAGCTGCACACTTACTTTCAGTGACTGATGCATGAGGACACCAAGGTCTCACTGAGTATCCAACTCTCTCAATTTATACCTATTCAATAAGAATCTGCCTTCTTATTTTTGCTATCCAAGTGGAGACCGTCACAGATATCCACATTATACTGCATCTGCTATGCATATGCCCACTCACTCAGCCTGTCCAAATCACGCTGAAGCATCTCTGCATCCTCCCCACAGCTCACCCTCCCACCCAACTTTGTATCGTCTGCAAATGTGGAGATAATACATTTAGTTCCCTCTCCCAAATCATTGATATATAATGTGAACAATTGAGTGCTAGCACAGATCTCTGCGGTTCCCCACTAGTCACCGTCTGCCAATTGGAAAAATACCCATTTCTGCCAGCTCTTTGATTCCTTTCTGCCAACCAGCTTTCGATCCATCTCAAATCACCACCCGCAACCCGATGCGCTGTAACTTTACATAGTAGTCTGCTATGTGAGACCTTGTCGAAAGCGTTCTGAAAGTCTAAATAAACCACATCCACCGACTCCCTCGGTCAACTCTACTTGTTACATTTTCAAAGAATTCCAACAGATTAATCAAAAGTGAGTTCCCTTTTGGAAACCATGTTGACTTTGTCTGATGAGACCACTGCTTTCCAAATGCTGAGCTATGAAATGCTTGATAATGGACTCTAACAACTTCCCCAATACCAACGTTAGGCTCACTGGTCTATAGTTCCCTTTTATCTCTCCAGCTCCCTTTTTGAATTGGGGACTTACATTAGCTGTCCTCCAATCAGTAGAAATCTGTCCAGAGTCCAAAGAATTTTGAAAAATGACCACCAATGGATCCACTATTTCCAGGGCCACTTCCTTAAGCACTCTGAGATGAAGATTATCAGGCCCTGGAGATTCATCCACCTTCAATCCTATCAATTTCCCTCAAACCATAAACTCTACTAATACTGATCTCCTTCAGCTCCTCACTAAAACTTGTTTCTCTCTGAACTTCTGTACATTATTTGTATCTCCCTTTGCAAAGACAGAAGCAAAGTATGAATTTAGTTCCTCAGCCATTTCTTTGTTCCAAATTCTGAATTCTCCTGTTTCTGTCTGTAAGGGGCCTACTTTCGTTTTTGTCAATCTTATTCTCTTAATATATTTGTAAAAACATTTACAGTCAGTTTTTATGTTCACCACTTGCTAACTTCCATACTCTCTTTTTTCCAATTAAATCAATCACTTGATCCTCCTTTGCTGAATTTACAGATTAAAGTTTATTTATTCGTGTCACAAGTAGACACATGTTAACACTTCAATGAATTTACTGTGAAGATCCCCTCGTTGCCACAATCTGGCACCTATTCAGGTAGCCTGAGGGAGAATTTAGCATGACTAATGCACCCAACCAGCACGTTTTTTGGACTGTGGGAGGAGGCCAGAGCCATAGAAAACACATGCAGTCACAGGGAGAACGTGCAGACTCTGCACAGTGACCGAAGCCAGGAATCGAAGAAATATATACCACCACAAATAGCCTTGGGACAAAACACCCCGAGGCTTTGTTCATTGTGCCCGGGGACTTCAACTAGGCCAAGCTTAGGAGTGTCCCACCAATATACCATCAACACGTCTCCTGTACTCCTGCTCCCAGCTTACAGACAAAACTGAAATAGGAGAATCCAGTAAAGAAACTCATGTAATGTTGGTCTGAGGAATTGGATGATCTCCTACGGACTGCTTCAAGTCAGTGGACTGGTCAACATTCAAGAACTCAGTGACCAACCTGAATGAGTTGGCCACTGCAGTAACATACTTCATTAGTGTTCGAAGACTGTCGAATACTGTGTGCCAAAGAAGCTAATCCAAGTGTTTCCCAACAGGAAATCATGGATGAACAGGGATACCCACTGCTTACTCAAGTCCAGGTCTGAGGCATTCAAGTCAGGTGACCCTTACCTATCCAAGAAATCCAGATACGATCTATGGAGAACCATCAAAGATGCTAAGAGACAATACTGCAACAAGCTAGAATCCCTGGCTAGCCACATGAACACTCATTGATTATGGCAAGGCCTGTAAGATCTAACAGGTTACAAGGTGATGATGAGTAGAATCATTGGCAGCAATGCACCCCTCCCCAAAGAGATCAATGTAGTCTATGCCCGTTTTGAGCAAGAGGTTAGCAAGAGCACGCCTTTCACCCCGACAACCTCAGTGGAACCGGTATCCAAGGTCACATCGCAGACATTACATCGGCCTTCATGAGAGTCAACCCATGGAAAGCAACTGGTCCGGATGTGGTATCCAGACAAGCATTCAGACCCTACACTGACCAGATGGCAGGGGTATTCGCAGACATCTTTAACCTCTCCTTATACCGATCTGAGGTCCCTACCTGCTTCAAGAAGACAACAATCATCCCTATACCAATGAAAAGCCAGGCAGCATGCCTTAATGTGAATCGTGCATTCTCACAACACCGATACAAATAAAGACACAGATTCTCTTTCTGGGATACAAGGTATTTCCATCATTTCAGAGATCTCTATCCGGCATGAACCTTTCCTAGCGAGGTCATAACGGGAGGCGGGCCAGGACTACTGAGTGCCGGGCTCGCTAAACAGATGTAAAATAGCATTATAATAAATTTCCATATATTAACCTGCCTCCCGCCCATTTCCGATGGGAGGCTGATGGTGTCGGAAATCCGGCGCTCGTAAAATGGCACTGGTCGCGAAAACCGGTGCCAATCACGCTCAGTGCTTTACATCCGACTTTACCACCGCGTCGCACCTGAAAATGGGCACAATGCAATGGCAATATTGCCCCCCATGTATTCCAATTCCTTGTTCTTTTAATCTTTCAACCATTATGGTGATGGGCAGAAAGGTCTCCATTACTGACGCCAGAGAGATTAATGATTAAATTGCTGGGAATTTAATTACTGATTGAGCTGAATGTGAGTTCAAAATATTCAGTTAAAATATATTCTGTTCCAGAATCAGCACTGGAAGGAATACAGTGTGAATTTGTTCAGCTGACTGTAACTAAGAACATACAAAGACAATTTGTTCCCATGCTGACTGATATTAATTCCACTCATTGAACAAGCACGTGAAAAATATCCCTTTCCATCGACTGTGCAAATGCATCGGGAAATTTTATAAAAGCCAGAATGTTACTATGATTGTTGTTCCTGCAATAATGATCAATGTGAATCGTGCAATCTCACAATACTGATACAAATAAAAACACAGATTCTCCTTCTGGGATACAAGGTATTTCTATCATTTCAGAGATCTCTATCCATCTCTCAAGGGTGAGTTTAACACAGACAAAGAGATTGAATCATCCCGGAGCCCTTTCCAATTCACGTTCTCGAGCATGAGAATGACGAAGGTCCATTCTTGTTGTTTTTTTGAAAGCTGTAATTGTAAAATTCGGACCTCCGGCGCTATTAAGATTCAATATTCAAATCCATTCGGCCCTTCAAGTTCAAGTTGGGACTGAGGAAATCGGTGGTAATGATGGAGTCGGAGCACATGTGGAACGTGAGGTGTATTCAGATGGATTGGAGCTGAGCATGTGGATGACCAAGGAAAGATATTTGACAAATAAATCAAGTGTAGTATCGACATGCTGTACTTGGTTGAAGTCATAAGGTAACATTGTGGCTTCATTTGAAGCAATTTTTTAAAGCAGCACCTTGGCGTTTTGGCGAAGATGCAAATGAGATCAAGTCTTGGAGAAGGTGCAATGCCGACTCCAATCAGCTTGGATCATGTAGATCAAGCCCAAGGCAGGAGCTGAGAGCCCTGTCTTGTCAGCTCGGATCGGGAATGTCTCACTTGATGAATTGGGTATAAACAAAGAAATACAGTGTGAGAGAGTGAGGAGAAGCCAGTGTGAGTGAGTTTCTACAATGACTGGACACAGAAGAATGGAACCAGGGAGGAGAAACTGGAAATGAGGCATTGACGGAGGATGGGAATGTTAACCATGTCAAAGCTGCAGACAGGCTGAGAAGGAAGAGGAGGGAGAGTTTGCTCTGGTCACAGCCACACGGATATCATTTGTAACATGAATAAGGGCTGTTTCAGAGCTGTGGCAGGATTGGAAACCTGGTCAAAGGTGGAGCTATAGAAAAGTTCTTGACTTCAGGACATTTGAGTTATGATGATTGGCATTGCAACATTTATAATTTAACACCATGTCGTGAATTTGAATTTATGGCTCTGACTTTATGACTCTGTAATAAATCGAGGGCGACTCGATGTGGTTCAAAATAACAAGGGATTTAATGCCAATGATAAATAATATTTACAACAGAATGTCAGATTGAATCAATGATGCGACTGTACAACTCTCTTCCCAGGATCCAGCCACGGGACCTCCTCGACTGGGATACGCAACCTTGCCCCCAATTGGCTCAGCTTCCCACCTCGACAGTCCATCGGGTCCGGGCTGATCGCGTGGCCCTCAGGGAGAGCTCCCTTAAAAAGGGGTAACGCTGGCACAATCCTTCCCCCCTAACTCATGAATTCAACAATGGAGGAATTCAGCATAGACAAACAATGTTTTATTAAAGGGCAGCGGGAATACCCCCGAGAAAAACCCATCATAAGTTTAGTTGGTCTGGAGGATTCCAGACCCGTGTCGAATGCCTCAGTTCTGTGGGAGACTCTTCAGAATTTGAAGAATCCAGCCAGACAGATGCAAAAGGCAAACTCATCAATCCGGGGTCAAGCTCCTCCTCTGTAGCTGGTGATTCCTCAGTTACAGTAACCACTGGTTGCTCAGATCCCTTGTTTCCAACTGGAATCCCGGTAACCAATCCTGGCATCTTGGAATTCACAGCAGGAGGCGCCGGTTGATCCCCTGTATCGGTCACTGCTCTCCTCCTCAGGTGGTCTACGTGTTTCTTGTGATGACAGCCTTGTATCTCCATCACATGGGAGACCGTTCCTATTCTCTCCACAATCTTACCAGCCACACAAGCCGGTCCTGCTGCAAAGTTTCTGACCATGACCTCAACTCGGAACAGTCTGTCTTTTTTCTTTGAATCGTGATTTCTCTCTGAGAGGCTTGCCAACTCCCCCACCCTCCCCACCAAATCTGGGAATATCATATCCAACCGTTCTCTTAAGCTGCATCCCATTAGTAGCTCAGCTGGCGTGACGCCTGTGGTTGCATTTGATGTGGTGTTATAAGACAACAAAAAACTGGCTGTGCGGAGAGGAAGAGGCCGATTGACTTGATTCTCCATCAATGACTTGAATGTTTGTACCTCATGCTCCACGAGCCCATTTGAGGCTGGGTGCTGACTTAACATGGAGGGTGATAAATTTGATTGATAAATTTTTGGAATTACTCCGCTGTGAATGATGGCCTGTTGTCTGACACGAAGACTTCCCGAATATCATGAATGGCAAAATCTTTCCTTAATTTGTCAATGGTGGCAGTGGCTATTGTGGACTTCATCAACTGCACATTGAACCTCTTTGACTGTACGTCTACTAATATAAGAAACATATGACCCATAAATGATCCTGCAAAGTCGATATGTCTCCTTGGACAGGGTCTACCAGGCCATTCTCATGGATGCCAATTCACCAGCAGTGGCGGCAAGGCCTGTTGAGCTTCTCAATTGGGGTGTTGACCAAATATCCTTTCTATTTCCTTATCAAGACCCGGCCACCAGACATAACCTCTGGCTTGGGCCTTCATCCTGCTTTGCCCTGGATTGGAGTAGTGCTGTTCCTGTAATAAAAGTCATCTCCCCTGGGGTGGGACTGGAACTCTAGCCCCCCCACAATAACGCAGGTTATTTCCATCCTTCTCTGGTTAGTGGTTTGAGCAACTCTGACTTCTCACCTTTGCATGACCATCTTTTTAACTTTCTACAATGCAGGGTCTCTTTCTGTCCACACCTTTATGTGTTTGGCAGAGACTGGTAAAGTTTCGACCAGATTGAGGACTATCTGTTGTGGGACTGGTGGTGATGCTACTAGCTGTGGCAAGGGCAACTGGCTGAGTGATATCTGTGTTCCAGAGTGATGCTGAAATATATAACTGTACGCTGCTGACAAGAGAGCCTATCTCTGCAGCCTTGAGGAGGCAATTGGTGGCTCTGGTTTATCTTTGACATCACAATGGTTTGTGTTTGGAAACTATCATAATGTGTTGTCATAAATATACTGATGAAATGTTTTGATTGCACAGATGACCGACAAGCTTCCTTTAGCTATCTTGGAATACTTTTATTCTGCACCTGATAACGTTCTAGAAGCAAAGGCAAGGCCCTTTCATTCCATCAGGCACCGGGTGGGACGACACTGCTCCCACTCCATACGGTGATGCATCGCAGGTTATTACCAAAGCTTTGGTTGGATTGAAGAGCATCAACAAAGCCGACGACCGCAGAAGCTGCTTAATTTTTACAAAGGCTTCCCCACCTCCCATGCTGATGTTTTTTTAACTTTGGTAAATATGTTTTTAAAAAATCTACCATAATAGCTTACCATGCCCAGAAATGATTTCAACTCTGATGCGTCTTTAGGCTGTGGAACCTCCTTAATTGCTTTAACTTTCTCTTCCAAAGGATGTAGACCTTTGTGTCTACCCTAAAACCCAAATATGTAACTTCCTCTGCTTGGAACATCCATTTCTCCCATTCCAACCTAACCCCTGTGTGGTGAACCATTGTTGGTTACCACCAGGAGTGCTGAGCCGTGGTCTGGCCAGTACTATGAGTCTGTAGATATTTTACTGTTGGGCTTAGGGTTGGGCTGTTCTACCTGTTAATATAGTCCTATGGTACACCCCAGTTGGCTCCGCCTCCTGGGAGAGGTATAAAGGTCACTGCTCTGCCTGGTGACCCTTTAGTCTGGGATTGTATATTGTATATAGTAGCTCTGTTATTGTTGGCAATAAAAGCCTTTATTTCCCGGGTACATCCTGCCTCCCGTGTGATTTATCGCGCATCAATTTTATTGCCAACAAGTAAATTCTTTTTTGAAAAATAACCAAAAGAAAACATGGAGCAAATGCTGAAACCCGAACGGCTTACGTTGGACCCACATGCGGCGTGAGCATCGAACACTTTCGACCACTGGTTGAAGTGTTTCCAAGATTACCTCGACGCCTCCACAGCGGTCACCGACGACGCCGACAGACTCCGGGTCCTCCACGCGAGGGTAAGCGACGCTGTATACTTAGCGATCCGTGAGGCCCCCGACTACAAAGGGGCCCTCGAGCTTCTCAAAAAGCGATACAACAAACTGCCGAATGAGATCCATGCTCGACACCTTCTAGCCACTCGACGGCGGCAGCCCGGCAAAGCGACGGAACAGTACATGTGTGAACTTCAGCAGCTAGCCAGAGCCTGCAACTGCAAGTCAGTGGCGGCAGCCCAGTACATGAGCGACATAGTTCGAGATGCGTTCGTGGTGGGATTCGGCTCGTCGTACATCCGCCTTCGGCTGTTGGAGCAAGGTAACCTCGATCTCACTAAAACCATAGAGTTAGCTGACGCTCTAGAAACGGCCTCCAAAAGTCTGGAGATGTACCCCGACGACCTTGTGGGGACATTGTGGCAGGGGCAGCCGCAGACTCCACTTTATTCAGTGGGACCGAAAAACTGTGCGATTGCGTTTCCAGCCTCGGACCTGACGACGGCAGCAGCTCCAGGTGGCCCGCGGTGTTACTTCTGTGGGGGGTGAAACACCCTCGGCAGCGATGTCCAGCTAAAGCGGTGTTGTGCTCCGCCTGCAGCAAGAAGGGACATTATTCCAAAGTATGGCGGACCAAACCTCCCTCCAAAAACAGCAGTGCGGCGTGTGACTCCCCGGAGCCGGCCTCCTTGTCTTCTGCGTCTTCGAGGACTTCCACCACGTGCGATTCCAGGACGTCGCCATTCCTAACGACGGAGTCGCAAGACACGTGCGACCTGCAGGGGCCACAGGTTTTGGCGCCAGCGCCCACATGCGACCTATGGGGGCAGCCATTTTGGTCGGCACCGACCGCGAATGACCAGCAGGGGCTGTCATCAACCATCTCAGCTGCCTGCAGTTGCACCCACGAACCAACGGTGGCATCAATCATCCTGGACCAGGCCAAGCCTCACAGACTCAACAAGTCCATGATGGACATACAGGTAAACAGACACCAGATTTATTGTTTGTTTGACAGCGGGAGCACGGAGAGCTTCATTCACCCTGACATCGTGAAGCGGTGTGGTCTCCAAATTCGGACTGTCAAGCAGACAATTTCGATGGCGTCAAGGTCCCGGTCTGTCACCGTGCTAGGGAGCTGCGTGGTCAATCTGACGGTGCAGGGCACGGTTTACGAGAACTTCAGGCTCCTTGTGTTACCACACCTTTGCGCGCCGATACTCCTAGGACTAGATTTTATGGTCCACCTGAAGAGTGTAACCCTGCAGTACGATGGGCCACTCCCTCCGCTTTCAGTGGGAGATCTGCAGCCTCTAAATTGCCCAACGCGCTCCACATGTAGTCTCTCAACGCTTCGGATTACCACACCCTCCCTATTCCAGAATCTCGTGCCAGGCTGCAAGCCCATCGCAACAAAGAGCAGGCGTTACAGCGCTGAGGATCGGATCTTCATTCGATCTGAAGTTCAGCGGCTCCTCAAGGAAGGGATCATCCAACCTAGTGCTAGTCCTTGGAGAGCGCAGGTCGTGGTGGTTAAGAATGGGAACAAACCCCGGATGGTCATAGACTATAGTCAGACCATTAACAGATACACGCAGCTGGATGCGTATCCGCTCCCGCGCATATCTGACATGGTCAACCAGATTGCGCAGTACCGGGTGTTCTCCACCATCGACTTAAAATCTGCTTACCACCAGCTCCCCATTCGCCCAGAGGACTGACAATACACGGCCTTTGAGGCGGATGGTCGCCTGTACCATTTTTTAAGGGTTCCTTTTGGTGTCACGAATGGGATCTCGGTCTTCCAGCGTGCTATGGACCGAATGGTGGACCATAACGGACTGCGGGCTACCTTCCCGTCCCTGGATAACGTCACTATCTGCGGCCATGACCAGCAGGACCACGATACCAACCTTCTTAGATTCTTACGCACTGCATCTCGCCTGAATCTGACCTACAACAGGGAGAAGTGTGTATTTCGCACGCGCCGCCTAGCTATCCTCGGATACGTGGTGGAAAACGGAGTCCTAGGCCCTGATACAGACCGTATGCGTCCCCTCCTCGAACTCCCCCTGCCCACTAGCATCAAAGCACTGAGAAGATGTTTAGGCTTCTTCTCGTACTATGCACAGTGGGTTCCCAATTACGCGGACAAAGCCCGTCCGCTCATCAAGTCTACCTCCTTTCCCCTAACAACAGAGGCTCGCTTAGCCTTTGCAAGAATAAAAGCCGACATCGCGAAAGCCACGATGCACGCTATCGATGAGTCCATCCCCTTCCAGGTGGAGAGTGATGCATCTGATTTCGCCCTGGCCTCCACACTTAACCAGGCAGGCAGGCCCGTCGCCTTTTTCTCTCGCACCCTCCAAGGCCCTGAAATTCGACATTCGGCGGTGGAAAAGGAGGCCCAGGCCATTGTGGAGGCCGTTCGGCATTGGCGCCATTACTTGGCGGGAAAACGGTTCACTCTGCTCACGGACCAGCGGTCCGTGGCGTTCATGTTCAACAACACGTTACGGGGTAAGATCAAGAATGATAACATTTTGAGGTGGAGAATCGAACTCTCCACCTACAATTATGATATCATGTACCGTCCAGGGAAGCTCAACGAGCCCTCGGATGCCCTGTCGCGTGGAACATGCGCTAGTGTGCAGGAGAATCGATTACAGGCTCTCCACAATGACCTCTGCCATCCGGGGGTCACTCGGCTCTTCCACTTCATAAAGGCCCGGAATCTACCCTACTCGGTGGAGGATGTCAGGTCCATCACCAGAAGCTGCCGGGTGTGCGCGGAATGCAAACCGCACTTCTACCGACCTGACAGGGCACACCTCATTAAGGCCACTCGTCCTTTCGAAAGACTGAGTGTGGACTTTAAGGGCCCCCTTCCCTCGACAGATCGGAACGTGTACATCCTCAATGTGATTGATGAGTACTCACGATTCCCTTTTGTCATTCCCTGTTCTGATATGATCGCTGCCACGGTTATCAAGGCATTACGTGATCTTTTCACCCTGTTCGGTTACCCCTGTTATATCCACAGCGATAGGGGCTCGTCGTTCATGAGCGACGACTTGAGGCAATACCTGCTCTCGTATGGGATTGCCTCGAGTCGAACCACGAGCTACAACCCAAGGGGTAACGGACAGGTTGAACGAGAGAATGCTACAGTCTGGAAGGCTGTCTTACTGGCATTGAGGTCTAAAGGTCTTCCAGTCTCCCGTTGGCAAGAGGTACTCCCTGATGCGCTCCACTCCATACGCTCACTCCTGTGTACGGCAACCAATGCTACTCCTCATGAGAGAATGTTTTCATTCCCTAGGAAGTGTTCCTCTGGGACCTCATTACCGTCTTGGTTGACGTACTCAGGACCTGTCCTCCTGCGGTGACATGTTAGGACCCGCAAGTCCGACCCTTTGGTTGAACAGGTCCATCTCCTCCACGCCAACCCTCAGTATGCCTATGTGGCATATCCTGACGGGCGAGAGGACACGGTCTCGATTCGAGATCTGGCGCCAGCAGGGGGCTTGGAAACCCCTGTCGCTCCCACACCCCCAGTTAGGGACCCCCCGACCATTATCTCCCCTCCTGACACGGCGCAGGCAGTATCGGGATCACCACTTAACCCTCTTACTCCCGTGTATAGCATGCCTGAGTCCAGGAGATTGTCGCCACTGCGAGGCGTGCCCGAGTCCAGCGGATTGTCACCACCTCGTGGTCTACTGGCCCGTGAGGAACTGGAGGAGTCGCTGGACACCGCCTTGGAGAGAACGTCACCGCGATTGCCTGAACCGGTGTCATCGCCGGTGTTGAGGAGGTCACAGCGACGGTGCGGTTCCCCAAACCGTTTGAACTTATAGACAGATGAACATTTGTTCTGTGTTTTGTACCCCGCCGACCTTTGTTTTCAAAGGAGGGGTGAATGTGGTGAACCATTGTTGGTTACCACCAGGAGTGCTGAGCCATGGTCTGGCCAGTACTCTGAGTCTGTAGATATGTTACTGTTGGGGTTAGGGTTGGGCTGTTCTACCTGTTAATATAGTCCTATGGTACACCCCAGTTGGCTCCGCCTCCTGGGAGAGGTATAAAGGTCACTGCTCTGCCTGGTGACCCTTTAGTCTGGGATTGTATATTGTATATAGTAGCTCTGTTATTGTTGGCAATAAAAGCCTTTATTTCCCGGGTACATCCTGCCTCCCGTGTGATTTATCACGCATCATCCTGCTTCTAAAACCTTCTCAATACTTCTTCCAAATTTGATCTGTGTTCTTCAGGTGAGGTTCCTGTCATTAGTACGTCATCAAGATAAACCACAACATTAGAGATGCCTTGTAATTGGCTCTCCAATGTATGCTGGGAAATGGCACAGGCTGATGAGACTCCAATAGGTAACTGTGTATACTGGTACAAACCCTTGTGGGTGTTGATAGTAAGCAGCCTTTGTGAATCCTCATCCAACTCCAGCTGCTGATGGGTGTGACTGAGGTCTAATCTGATATATTTTAAACCCCCGACTAGTTTGGCCCTCTCTACTTGCCACATTATACAGATTGCTGGTCCAGCAGGGTTCAGGTGTGGACCATCCCAACAGTACAGCTCCCACTTTTCCCAGGGGGAAATCTGGTTTGGAGGCTGCCAGGTGGGAAGACACAAAGAGAGGCGGGATGTCCCCATTGTACAAAAGGCACCATAAAGGGTGAACCCCAACCCCTTCCCCCCCACCCTTTCACCACCTTTGATGGAAGAATGGTCTTCCCAGTCCCATCTGAATCCCACTGCCCAGAGGATAATGGCAGTGGAGGTGGATTGAGCTCTTTAAATGGCCATTAATTGGTGTTGGATAATGAAGCTGAGTCCTTGTGGAAATGAAGTCCTATCTTCACATTGAGGATATCACTCATCATATTGTGTGGCTCCACCACCGTAATAAATGTGATAGATTCCAAACAGGTCTAACACTCAAACCTGGGCATTCATGAGGCTCTGTGGGCCACCAGCAGCAGCAGAATTTTACTCAACTACAATCCGCCCTGCATTTTCCCCACTCTACCATCACCAACACGCCAGGGGATCAACCTTGGTTCAATGAAGACTGCAGGAGGGCATGCCAGGAGCAATAGCAGGCATGTCCAAAAATGAGGTGTCAACCTGGTGAAGCTACAACACAGGATTACTTGCAGGCAGGCCAAATAGTAGAAGCACTATGCGATAGACAGAGCTAAGCGATCCCACAAACAATAGATCAAGTCTAAGTTCTGGAGTCCTGACACATCCAGTCGTGAATGGTGACGGACAATGAAACAATTGACAGGAAAAGGAGGCTCCACAAATATTCACATCCTCAATGATGGGGGAGCCCGGCACATCAGTGCAAAAGACAAGGCTGAAATATTTCCAACAATCTTCAGCCAGAAGTGCCCAGTGGATGATCCATCTCAGCCTCTTCATGTGGTTCCCATCATTCCTGATAATCTGTTGCCAATTTTATGCACTTCTCACGATATCAATAATTTGCACAGTTAATCATCAGAAGTGTTTGACTGGACAGTGTGGAGGGAACTTTAATCCCAGTCTAACCTGTGAGGTAACTAACTAGTCAACACATTTCACAATGAATGCAGGAATGCTCCTATACTATTACAGGTGAAGATTGATGCGCTCCAAATGTGTTCGGCTTCTTTGTAATTTCTGGGCTGGATTGACTGAATAACATCACTGTGTTCAGAAACACGAGTGATCCCTCCATCATCTTAGGCTGGAGAAATTGATTTTGACTCCCTGGTGTATTGCTGATCACCGATTGCTGAGTGCAATGTAACGCTGCTGATTACTGAATAGTAACTTTTCAAAAATTATATCCCATACAAATCTCAAATTTATGCTGCACAACAGAACTGGAGTTCCGGGACCTGCCAATTTGCACGTCTCGCAACAAAAAAGTGTTTGGAGTTTTGTCGACCTCTCTTTGTAGCTGTTGGTGTACATTAAGTAGAAATAAAAACAGAAAATGCTGGATAAACTCAGCAGCTCTGGCATGTGGAGAGAAACAGACTTAACGGCCGCGATTCTCCCATCCACGCCCGCCATTGTTCTGGCGGGTCCGGCCAGGAGATGTGCGTGTCGGCCATTTCACGGGCTTCCCGCCAGTTTTTTCAGCCTGCGCACATCTCCCAGCTGGAGAAAAATGGTGCCGCTGGGATCCCACTGAAAATCGGCGGGTCTCTGTTTAATACAAGTTTTCATACCTTTGCATGCCATTATCAGAATTCACATGACAATCTCTGCCCATATCTGCGTCTCCCAACTTTTTGGCGTGATTTAATTTTGGTGCGAATCAGAACAGGTATTTCAGAGTCACAACCTGGAGTGGCAGCCTTGAACTGGCGTGAGGAGGTAAGTGCTACTCGCGGAGTGCGGGGATGTTGCAGGCAGGCCCTGGAGATGCCTGGTAGCCGTCCTCCTGCCACCTTCATGTTTTGGCCCGCTGAGTGACATCTGAGGGGGCGGGGGGGTGGGGGGGTGCACGGGGAAGGGACAGGAGGGCTTCCCTTTCCTCACAGCTCCCTGGGTGAAGTCCCATCAGGGAGTCCCATTCCCCCCGCCCCCCCGCACTCTCCAAGCAGTGCTGAGGCTGACCATGGGAAGCAGCCTCGAGGGCTCCTGCTCCCTCCCACCCCCTCTCCAAGCAGCGCTGAGGCTGACTGTTGGAAGCAGTCTCGAGGGGTCCTGCTTCCCCCCCACCCCCCACAGCACTTTGCAGTGGCATTGTCGTTCTGCGGGGTGTGGTTCAGGGACTCTACTAAGTGCTGGTGTTCCGGGGAAGGGGAGGAGTGTACCACGTGCTGACTGAGGCCAAACCAGATGAAGCAGCTGCTGCTCCAGGCCGGGTTGCAGAGGTTCAGACATGGACTGCATGGAACCTGCTGTCACTGGGCTCACATCTGGTGCTGCTTTGCAGTGTGTCCCTGCCCTGTGACACGGACCAGCAACACATGCCTGTCACAGATTCTGCAGTTGCACACATAGCAATGGCTCAAGGTTGTGCATTGCCCACGTCAGCACAGTGACCTGCATAATCTGTGCCAGCATTTGCCATGATGGGAATCTTACACAACCCTATTCGGGCCACATATGGCACCATGAATTGTGTGGGATTGCCAGCTCCCACAAGTGGGGATTCTGGCCCAAGTGAGGGATCGGGGTGGTGCTGGGTCTTTGCAGCCAATGGTCATAATCCATCATTCTATGCTTTATCCAAACCACACTGTGCAGATGGATCTCGGTTTGCTTGACCTGGAGCTGGCCATGTTGGTGGCAGCAGGGGCAGAGGAGGGGGAGGAGACGGCGCGGGTCAGGAGGTGGCGAGCATGGACAGACCACCGCAAGAGGAGGCACCATCAGACCCTCAGGAAGGAGGGCAGGGGGCTGCCGCTGAGGGTCAGAAGGTGGGTGAGCAGGCTCCCGAGGGGGTGCACAGAAGGCGGAGGATGCCAAGGCCAAGGAGTTACAGGGCCCGCAATTCCTTCGAGACCCTCGGAGGAAATGTGCCATCGCCGGCTGCAATTGTTCAAGACCGCAGTGCGTCACATTTGTGAGGTGCTCTCATACCTGGCACCTCGAGGGAGCAGCAGCCACCCACTCCCTGAAGATGTGAAGATGATGGCAGCCCTCAATTTCTATGCCTCCGGGTCATTCCAGGCTCCTAGTGGCGACCTAACTGGGATCTCCCAGGCCTCCGTGCACAGATGTGTGCGGCAGGTCACAGATGCCCGGGCAGAGCAGTTCATTCATTTTGATGTGGGCTGTGCACAGCAGGAGGCCGGGCTCTCGGCTTCGCCTCCATCGCCAGGATTCCGAATGTGCAGGACGCAGTGGATGGCACACACATCACCTTGCGGGCGCCCCCATGCAGGGCCACAGCGATTTGTGAACCGGAAGGGGTTCCACTCCCTGAACGTTCAAATCGTGTGCGCACTGATGCGCGATATAACTCACGAGGCTAGAGATACTCGGGGAAATAAAGGCTTTTATTGACTACAACAATAGAGCTACCATATATAATACACGATCCCAGACTGAAGGGTCCCAGACAGAGCAGTGACCTTTATACCTCTCCCAGGAGGCGGAGCCCGACTGGGATGTACCATAAGAACTATATTACAGGTCGGACAGCCCAACCCTAACCCCAACAGTAACATGTAGAACAGCCCAACCCTAACCCCAACAGTAACATATCTCCAGACTCATAGTACTGGCCAGACCCCGGCTCAGCACGACCTGGTGGGAACCAACAACGGTTCACCACATTCACCCCTCCTTTGAAAACAAAGGCCGGCGGGGTACAAAAACACAGAACAATTGTTCATCAGTCTATAAGTTCAGACGGTCTGGGGGACCGCACCGTCATTGTGACCTCCTCAACACCGGCGATGACACCGGTGTAGGCACTCGCGGCGGCGTTCTCCCCAAGTCGGTGTCCAACGGCTCCTCCAATGTCTCACGGGCCAGAAGACCCCGAGGTGGTGACAATCCGCTGAACTCGGGCACACCTTGAAGTGGCGACCATCTCCTGGACTCAGGCAAGCCGTACACGGGAGTAAGAGGGTTAAGTGATGGTCCCGATGCTGCCCGCCCCGTGTCAGGAGGGGAAACAATAGTTGGGGGGTCTCTAACAGGAGGTATGGGAGCGACAGGGGCTTCCAAGCCCCCTGCTGGCGCCAGGTCTCGAATCGAGACCGTGTCCTCTCGCCCGTCAGGGTATGCCACATAGACATACTGAGGGTTGGCGTGGAGGAGATGGACCTGTTCAACCAAAGGGTCGGACTTGCGGGTCCTAACATGTCGCCGCAGGAGGACAGGTCCTGAGTACGTCAACCAAGACGGTAATGAGGTCACCGAGGAAGACTTCCGAGGGAATGAAAACAATCTCTCATGGGGAGTAGCGTTGGTTGCCGTACACAGGAGTGAGCGTATGGAATGGAGCGCATCAGGGAGCACCTCTTGCCAACGGGAGACTGGAAGGCCTTTAGGCTTCAACGCCAGTAAGACAGCCTTCCAGACTGTAGCATTCTCACGGTCAACCTATTCGTTACCCCTAGGGTTGTAGCTCGTGGTTCTACTAGAGGCAATCCCGTATGAGAGCAGGTATTGCCTCAAGTCATCGCTCATGAACGACGAGCCCCTATCACTGTGGATGTAACAGGGGTACCCGAACAGGGTGAAAAGATCACGAAATGCCTTGATGACCGTGGCAGCGGACATATCAGAACAGGGAATGACAAAAGTGAACCGTGAGTACTCATCGACCACATTGAGGAAGTACACGTTCCGATCTGTCGAGGGAAGGGGGCCCTTAAAATCCACACTCAGTCTTTCGAAGGGACGAGTGGCCTTAACGAGTTGTGCCCTGTCAGGTCGGTAAAACTGCGGTTTGCATTCCGCGCATACCCGGCAGCTTCTGGTTATGGACCTGACTTCCTCCACCAAGTAGGGTAGATTTCGGGCTTTTATGAAGTGGTAGAGCCGAGTGACCCCCGGATGGCAGAGGTCATTGTGGAGAGCCTGCAATCGATTCTCCTGCATACTAGCGCATGTTCCACGCGACAGGGCGTCCGAGGGCTCGTTGAGTTTCCCTGGACGATACATGATGTCGTAATTATAGGTGGAGAGTTCGATTCTCCACCTCAAGATCTTATCGTTCTTAATCTTGACCTGTAACGTGTTATTGAACATGAACGCCACGGACTGCTGGTCCGTGAGCAGGGAGAACGGTTTTCCCGCTAAGTAATGGCGCCAATGCCGGATGGCCTCCACAATGGCCTGGGCCTCCTTTTCCACCGCCGAATGTCGAATTTCGGGGCCTTGGAGGGTGCGGGAGAAAAAGGCGACGGGCCTGCCCGCCTGGTTAAGTGTGGCGGCCAGGGCGAAATCAGATGCATCACTCTCCACCCGGAAGGGGATGGACTCATCGATAGCATGCATCGTGGCTTTCGCGATGTCGGCTTTTAGTTTTTCAAAGGCCAAACGAGCCTCTGGTGCTAGGGGAAAAGAGGTAGACTTGATGAGCGGACGGGCTTTGTCAGCGTAATTGGGAACCCACTGTGCGTAGTATGAGAAGAAGCCTAAGCATCTTCACAGTGCTTTTACGCTAGTGGGCAGGGGAAGTTCGAGGAGGGGACGCATACGGTCTGGATCAGGGCCAATGACCCCGTTTTCCACCACGTATCCGAGGATAGCTAGGCGGCGCGTGCGAAATACACACTTCTCCCTGTTGTAGGTCAGATTCAGGCGAGATGCAGTGCGTAGGAATCTAAGAAGGTTGGCATCATGGTCCTGCTGGTCATGGCCGCAGATGGTGACGTTATCCAGGTACGGGAAGGTAGCCCGCAGTCCGTTATGGTCCACCATTCGGTCCATAGCACGCTGGAAGACCGAGACCCCATTCGTGACACCAAAAAGAACCCTTAGAAAATGGTAGAAGCGACCATCCGCCTCAAAGGCTGTGTATTGTCGGTCCACTGGGCGAATGGGGAGCTGGTGGTAGGCAGACTTTAGGTCGATGGTGGAGAACACCCGGTACTGCGCAATCTGGTTGACCATGTCAGATATGCGCGGGAGGGGATATGCATCCAGCTGCGTGTATCTGTTAATGGTCTGACTATAGTCTATGACCATCCGGAGTTTGTTCCCACTCTTGACCACCACGACCTGCGCTCTCCAAGGACTAGCGCTAGGTTGTATGATCCCTTCCTTGAGGAGCCGCTGAACCTCAGATCGAATGAAGATCCGATCCTCAGCGCTGTAACGCCTGCTCTTAGTTGCGATGGGCTTGCAGCCTGGCACGAGATTCTGGAATAAAGACGGTGTGGTAATCGTAAGCGTCGAGAGGCTACAGATGGAGCGCGTTGGGCAATTTAGAGGCTGCGAGTCTCTCACTGAAAGCGGAGGGAGTGGCCCACCGTACTGCAGGGTTACACTCTTCAAGTGGACCATGAAATTTAGTCCTAGGAGTATTGGCGCGCAAAGGTACGGTAACACCAGGAGCTTGAAGCTCTCGTAAACCGTGCCCTGCACCGTCAGATTTACCACGCAACTCCCCAGCACGGTGACAGACCGGGACCTTGACGCCATCGAAATTGTCTGCTTGACAGGCTGAATCCAGAGGCCACACCGCTTCACGGCGTCTGGGTGGATGAAGCTCTCCGTGCTCCCGCTGTAAAACAGACAATAAATCGTGCGTTCGTTTACCTGTATGTCCATCATGGACTTGTCGAGTCTGTGAGGCTTGGCCTGGTCCAGGATGATCGACGCCACTGTTGGTTCGTGGGCGCCACTGCAGGCAGCTGAGATGGATGATGACGACCCCTGCTGGTCATTCGCGGTCGGTGCCGACCAAAATGGCTGCCCCCATAGGTCGCACGTGGGCGATGGTGCCAAAACCAGCGGCCCCTGGTGGTCGCGTGTCTCTTGCGACTCCGTCGTCTGGAACGGCGACGTCCTGTCCTCGCACGTGGAAGAAGCCCTTGACGATGCCGACGACGAGGAAACCGGCTCCGGGGAGTCACACGCCGCACTGCTGTTCCTGGATGGAAGTTTGGATCAGCATACCTTCGAATAATGCCCCTTCTTGCCGCAGGCAGAGCACAACACCGCTTTAGCGGGACATCGCTGCCGAGGGTGCTTCACTCCCCCACAGAAGTAACACCGCGGGCCGCCTGGAGCTGCTGCCGCCGTCAGGCCCGAGGGTGGGAACGCAATCACACCGTTTTTCGGTCCCGCTGAATGAAGTGGGGTCTGTGACTGCCCCTGCCTCGCTGTCTCCACGTGGTCGTCGGGGTACATCGCCAGACTTTTGGAGGCCGTTTCTAGCGCATCCGCTAGCTTTATGGACTTAGTGAGACCGAGATTACCTTGCTCCAACAGCCGAAGGCGGATGTAAGACGAGCCGATTCCCGCCACAAACGCATCTCGAGCGAGGTCGTTCATGTTCTGGTCTGCCGACACTGCTTTGCAGTTACAGCCCCTGGCTAGCTGTAGGAGCTCGCACGCGTACTGTTCCGTTGTTTCGCCGGGCTGCCGCCGTCGAGTGGCTAAGAGATATCGAGCATGCATCTCGTTCGGCGGTTTAATGTAGCGCTTGTTAAGAAGCTCGAGGGCCCCTTTGTAGTCGGTGGCCCACGGATCGCTAAATATACAGCGTCGCTTACCCTCGCGTGGAGGACCCGGAGTCTGTCGGCGTCGCTGGTGACCGCTGCGGAGGCTTCGAGGTAATCCTGAAAGCTTTTCAACCAGTGGTCGAAGGTGTTCGTGGGTCCAACGTAAGCCCTTCGGGTTTAAGCATTTGCTCCATGCTCTCTGTGTCGCTTTTTTTTCCAACGAAGAGATTTCAATTGTAGTCAATAAAATTGATGCGCGACATAACTCACGAGGCGAGAGGTACTCGGGGAAATAAAGGCTTTTATTGACTACAACAATAGAGCTACCATATATAATACACGACCCCAGACTAATGGGTCCCAGACAGAGCAGTGGCCTTCATACCTCTCCCAGGAGGCGGAGCCCGACTGGGATGTACCATAAGAACTATATTACAGGTAGGACAGCCCAACCCTAACCCCAACAGTAACATGTAGAACAGCCCAACCCTAACCCCAACAGTAACATATATACAGACTCATACTACTGGCCAGACCCTGGCTCAGCACTACCTGGTGGGAACCAACAATGGTTCACCACACGCACATCGGCAGAAGATCATGCAGGTCGATGCACGCCACCCAGGGAGTGTCCATGACAGCTTTGTGCTCCAGCAGTCTGACATCCCTGGGCTCTTTGAAGACTAGCCCAGGCTCCCGGGATGGCTACTGGGTGACAAGGGTTACTCGGTAAGGCCATGGCTGATGATGCCTGTGTGGAGGCCCCAGACCGAGGCGGAGACCCGCTACAATGAGGCCCATGCAGCCACCCGGTCCGCCGTTGAGTGATCAGCCTGCTGAAGATGTGGTTCCGCTGCTTGGACTGCTCTGCGGGGGGGGTCCTCCAGTGTGACCCTGTGCGTGCTTCACGCATCATGATCATTTGCTGCACTCTGCACAACATCACCCAGCAGTGGGGAGACCAGCTGGAGCAGGAGGAGGAGGAGGGGGAGGAGGAGCAGCAGCGAGGGGGCGATGTGGCCGCCCCACCACATGAAGAGCTGGAGGAAAGACAGCAATGGCAACTGTCCGGCAGGGAAGGGCAGCAAGGGACGCCTTGATTGCAGCCCGCTTCACCGAGCTAGTGCTGTGCAGTGAGGGGGGGTGCAACCAACACACACCCACCACACCCCAGGAACAAGTGCAGCCGCTATTCCCCCTCCAAATCGACCTGGGCCCTCAAACCACCACATCACCCTTCCCCTGCTCCTGTCATCCCACCACCCTTTCCCCCAGAAACATCCGACCATATTAATGTGCCTGAGCTGGCAATGATAGTGAGTCTTGTTTGAAGGCTGGAAGATGATGACGACTCACTCTTGTGCACACTGGGATCCTGCCCCTGGTGCAATTCAAGTCTGACTCCTACCTGTACTCTGAATGCACGCTGCCACCCTGGCCCAGGGAGCTGGAAGGGTTGGGGACACATGTTTTTGGCCAACAGATGGGAGGGTGTTGGGGGGGGGGGGGCGGGGGGGAGTTGCGGGCACTTGCACCAAGGGTCTGGTGAATGTTGGGGAAGGTAGGACAGGCACTCTGAAACATGGGCTGAGTCTGCAAGGCTCAACAGACAGCACCTCTGTGTTTGGGAGTCGGGAGCACTGAGGTGGGGGCGGGGGGGGGGGGGGGAAGGGAATCAGAGACACATTAATCACAGCATGATGTGCAATTAACAGTTTATTGTGCTCTTCCCCTAAATGATTACCAAACCCTGACGAATGCTGACCTTCACCCGTGCCCTCTAGTGAATTACAACTTTCTAACTTTGTGCTGTTTACTACTTCTTCTAGGTGCTACCACAGGATGCACATTGGAGGTGGAGGTGTCCAGCTGTGATACCCGCCCCGTTGCCTGTGATGCCCTAGGCGGACGTCCCCTGGGTGGCCGGGAACTGGAGGGCCCCGGCTGACTTGTGGATGGCACTGTTTCGGTGCCACTCTGTTCATCTCGCTGGTCCTATATGCCCCGGTGTAAGGAAGGTCTGTGGTTGTCCGGGATCTCCTGGGTGGAAGACACTGGCAGGGGCTCAAGCTCTTCCTCCTCCCTTGGGGTGCCCAGAGGCCCCGGGGGCACTCCATGGGACGTCAAATGCAGTCAATTTCCAGGTATCTTTGAATGTTGGGTTGCAGCATGGGGGAGCTCAGAGCAGCTCCAACAGGCCCGTGTGGGGCGGGAAGATGATGGGATGTGGCCCAGCTGGACCCTGGGGGCATCAGGCTGCCCTTACCATAATTTAATCCGAGGTGTGGTGAGGTGGGGGTGCCGGTGGTGGGGAGGAAGGTGAGCAGAGCTCAGGGTCTCCAGATGGGCCTGTGGAGGCCTCACATCGACCTTGGGGGTCCTTTTTACAATGGACCCAGATAGACTACAAGCAAGCCTGGAAATGGTCTTTTGCAGCAGATTCGGGGAAGACACAGGGCCCGAGTGAATAAGTAAGTGAGTGAATGAGTGAGTGAGTGAGCAAGCAAGCGAGTGAGTGAGTGAGTGAATGAATGGAGAAGGTGAGTGTCACAACTCAATGTCCAGGTTCATAACATTGATGATTGTTCCAATAGAAATGTCGGAAGCGCTTCACCCTGTCGCCTGCAGTCCTTGTGCCGTGTGCTAACCTCAGGATCTTCATGTTTCCAGGAGGCCTGAGTTTGGAGGAACTGCCTCCAATAGATTGGAATCACGCTGAGGATTCTGGGGATGAGAGGGTTCATTCAGGGCAGGTGGGCGACTGAACATTCCCAGGTCACAGTTTCAGGGAACTGCTCAGCCCACAGCCAGTTAGAGGCCAAAATAGCAAGTGGCTGCTCACCGTGGGAGGGCAGAGAGGGACACGAGGGGCAGGAATCCACTGAGAATGGGGCAATCTCTCATTGATATTCAGCATTGGGTACTGGTGAGTGTGATGACCATCTGGAGGAGCACAGCCCTGAGCCTGATACCCTGAGACAGAGGAATACACAGCAAATTGAAGAAATTCAGCAGTAATTCTGGATTTGAAAGTCACGGGGACAGGAAAGCAGCTCTGTTACTGTTGATGTGACTCCTGTTTGGGGCGGTGCCTCCCCAGTGTCAGGGTAAGAGACATCACGGAGAGGGAGTGGAACATTCGGATGGGAGGGTGGGGGGGGGGGGGGGTGGAGGTGGCGGGGGGGGGGGGGGGGGTGTTGGAAGGGGAGGAGGCAGAAATATGGTCCATGGTGGAACCAATGACATCAAGAGCATGAGAGACGAGGTCCTTTCATGTGAGTTTAAGGATTGAGAGAAAACGTTACAAAAGCAGAACAGTAATCTCTGAATTATTCCTGGTGCCACATGCTAATATGACAGAAATAGATGGACATAGCAGGTAATTGTTTGGATAGAGAGGTGGTTCCAGAGAGAGAGAGCCTCTGTCTCCTGGGATATTGAGACCAGTTCTGTGAATGAAAGCATCTGTTGAGTATTGGCGTGTTTTACCTGAACAGATCTGCCATCAATATCCTTGTGGGATGGTTAGTTGGTGCAATGGGGGAGATTTTCATTTCATTTAACAGGGGTTTGGCCATGAAGACCTGGGCCCAAATTTACACAGAGATGGAATGGCTCCACTCCTTATCCAAAATGAGCCCCGAACCGAGATTTCCTGCCCCCAAACCCGGCACTGCCATTTTCACCAGGGTGGGTGGGGAAATATGTGGACAGGATGTATTTTATACATTCACACTTCACAGAGGCAAAATAATATTCAAAAGTGCAAATGGCCATTGTTCGAAGGAATTTTGTCACACGCCTTTCTAACACTCAACTCTTTGGCTCCATGAAATTAATCAAAATTTCTAAACCTGACAGTGTTCTTTGAGAAATAAGGTGGCCTTTTGGAGGAGTTAGGTAATCTCTTTGTTTTAGTCAACAGGAGTCATCAATGTGTATAAATGGTGGATAAGTTCTGTGGAGCTCTCTAGCCGTCAAGTCATTGAAATCCCCTCAGTTTAATTTTGAAGAGAAAAAAGGCTGCTGTGACTCTTGGTTGAAAATAAAATTGGTGCTTGAAATTTGAATAGATATTTGTTGACATCTTCTGCAGAGCCAACAAAGAAGTATTGATACTGCTTGGCATGCTTCCACAACCTCTCCTTAACACAGTGGGGGACCTGTACTTTTGCAGTTTCAATGACAGCTCAAATCTTTCAAGTGAGTTGGTCTGTGATATGCGGCTATGAATAGAAATGTTTGCTTTGATAATGCATGATGGAAGTATCACAGTGCTGAAAGGAAAAACATCCTTGAGAAGTCAAAAGAGACAATCATTTGGTTCGAGTTAAGAAACAACAAGCTCTTCTGCTATTTGGTCTATTTTGTGAACTACCAAACAATGGGAAAGTAACAGATTATCAAATGTGCAATGAAATTACTGAGGTGAAAGGACCTTTGAGTATTGACAATGGGTGACTTTAACTATTCCCACATAAAATCAGACAGTCGTTGGGTTAAGGACAGCGAAGGAGAGAACATTCTGGAATGTCTTCAGAACAATGTTTTTGATCAGTTTCCAGCCCAAGAACAATGAGACATTTAAAGATCGAGTTCTGGGGAATTGAACCCCCAAAAACCCCACACAGGGGAGCCAGGTGATTGTGGCCCAAAGAGTTTCAATTGATTTTAAGTTCCAGTGACTGTAATCAAAAGCCACATATGTACGAACAAGAGCAAGTGGTCAGTTCGGCAGTTACTCAACATCGATGTTTAATTTGTGAATGACCATTTTGGCCTTGGCTACAGCTCCAAGTACCTTTTAAAGATATTCAAAGTGTGCCCTAATGTTACCCACCCTCCACGAGATTTTAGTGCCTTTGCTCATTCCTTCTGTCTTTGATTAACCAGGCCTTTAACTCCTCATCCCTTATCCCATCCTGCGCTGTTCCCCATGACCAGTTCCACAGATGCTTTCAAACATAGAATCATAGAATCAGACAGCGCAGAAGAGACCCTTTGGCCAATCGACTCAGCACTAACACGTTTGAAACACCTCAACTCCCACCTAATCACATCAGCCAGCAGTTGCCCATAGCCCTGAATGTTATGATGTGCCAAGTGCTCATCCAGAGATGTGAGGCAACCTGCCTGTACCAGCCTCCCAGGTAGCGCATTCCAGACCATCACCACCCACTGGATAAAAAAGTGCTTCCTCACATACCCCTAAACCTCCTGCCCAACATCCTATCTCCAGCCCTCAAACTCAATTTCAGCAGATTCACTGTGAGTCTTTGCCTGTTTAGTGGTTCTCCAAATCGCTATCTGCTCCAACCCTCACACAGAATCAATAACTTCCACATTCCAGAATTGGAAAGTTATTTTTCCTCTTCGAGCTCATCAATCACTCATTCCATTTGGATCAAAACTGGACACGACGTGACCTGGGGATGCTCATGTTTTTCATAATTTCCAACAGTTCATTCCTGCCCAGAGCTTTCCTTGTCTGTGAAAAACAGCTTGCAACATTCAACAATTATATTTTATTTTGCTGCTACTTCGATAAAGTAAGGTCAATTCTTAAGATTGGTCAAATTACAGCAAAATGTACAACAGTAATCTGAATATTAACAGTGTGAAGAAAGGCAGATACAAAGACAGCCTTGGACAAGGACAACTGTTTTGTTACCAAGGTGATTGGATACAATTTTAAATTATAAAGTGATGGGACAGGACAGATAGAAACAGGCTGTAGATTCTGAGGGAACATCAATGTGATGTTAATTTGAAGAGACTTGGACAAGAGCAGGAGATATATTTGTACACAGAGGAATGCACGTATTTAGAATTAATGCTTGTATCGAGACCCTGTCCCAAATAGGGGTCAATACATTGGGCTCTTGGCGTTTTTTCAATGGTGGGGCAGCTCTGCATCCTGTGAGGAGTCATCAGTTAATTGGAGATGGCCACCATGTGATAGTCCAGGGGGATATCACAACCAGAGACTGAGGATCCCACAGATGGGGACACGGGCAGGGAAGATCCCACATTTTAAAAGTATTTTTGTGAACATTTCCTGCCCAGTTCCTGAGGTTTCTTCCTGGCTGAGCAGTGATAATCTCTCCCAATGGAGTAACGGATGCTCATGTTTTTCATAATTTCCTTGTCTGTGACCAATTAGAGCCCGACACCCAGCCTGTTTATCATTTGTTGAGAAGTAGAATCCTTATCATCCTTGTCAATCATTTCTGTATCCTCCTTGGTGCTTCTACATCCTTTTTATAATGTGGTGACCAGAACCATACACAGAGCTCCACGTGCGGTCGGACCGTGCTTTGTACAGGTTTAACTGCAATTCTTTAATTTTCAATTCCAATCCTCCAGAATTAAACCCTAATGTTTTGTTTGCTCCTGTAACAGCTTTAATACCTTGGTCACCGAAAATCTAAGACCTCTTTGCATCTCTGCCTCATTTAGATTCTTATTTTCCATCTTTCATCTGATCTTATGATTCTGAGCAAATTGTAATGCCTCACACTTATCAATGTTGAAATTAATTTGAAATGCCTCTTCTGCACATTTATGAATGTTTTCTCCTCATGTGTGGTAGTCCCCCCTCAGTATCGACAATGCTCCTCAATGTTGTGTCATCTACAAATGTGGAAATTGCATTGTTGGTTTCATCCACATTTCACTGTCCCCACAGTTTGTTCTTCATTGTGAATATTGTTCATGTTGTTAATATGAATTGGGAACAACAATGTTCCAGCATTGGTCCTTTTGGTAGCCACTTCCCACTTCCTGCCAATCTGAATGACTTTAACCCAACTCCCAGTTTCCTGAAGCCAAAAGGGAAAACGCTGGAAAATCTCAGCAGGTCTTGCAGCATCTGTAAGGAGAGAAAAGAGCTGACGTTTCGAGTCCAGATGACCCTCTGTCAAAGCTAAAAGGCATAGAAAGTGGGAGATATTTATACTGCAGGGGGAAGGAATGAAAGATGAGTCATAGCCATAGAAAACAGGGGAAAAGATTGCTAATAGCTATCCACAGAGAGAATAAAGGGTTTGAATGGTCAAACGGCAGAGAAGCTGTAAGCTGTGACAGATGGAGATGTTGTGGGGTGGGGATCGATGTTGAGACCGGAAGGCTGTAAATTACTGAGCCGGAAGATGCGATGCTGTTCCTCCAGTTTGTGTTGAGCTTCACTGGAACATTGCAGCAAGCCAAGGACAGACATGTGGGCATGGGAGCAGAATCGTGTGTTAAAATGGCAAGCAACCGGAAGGTCAGGATCCTGATTGCCCACAGAGCGAAGGTGCTCAGCAAAGTGATCTCCCAGTCTATGTTTGGTCTCTCTGATACAGAGGAGACCACATTGGGAGCAGCGAATGCAATAGACCAAATTGAAAGAGGTGCAAGTGAAACGCTGCTTAACCTGGAATGAATGTTTTGGACCGTGGACGGTGAACATAGAAGAGGCAAAGGAGCTGGTGTTACACCTTCTGCGATTGCATGGGAAGGTGCCATGAGTGACGGGAGAGGTGTTGGTATAGTGAAGTAGTTGGCTAGGTTATCCTGGAAGGAATGGTCTCTGTGGAATGAAGGGAAGATGTGTTTGGTGTTGGCATCACGCTGGAGTTGGCGAAAATGGCGGAGGATTATGCTTTGCATGCGGAGGCTGGCGGGGTGAAATGTGAGAATGAGGAAGACTCTATCCTTGTTCTGGGAGGGAGGGGAGGGGGTGAGGGTCGTGGTGCGGGAGATGGACTGCACGCTGTTGAGGGCCCTGTCGTTAACTGTAGATGGGAATCCACAGTTGAGGAAAAAGGAGCACATATTAGAAGCACAACTTTGGAAAGTGGCATCATTGGAACAAATGCGATGGAGGTGAAGGAGATGAGTGAAAGGAATGGAGTCCTTACAGGATGCGGGGTGTGAAGAGCTGTAGTCCAGATAGTTGTGGGAGTCAGTGGGCTTGTAATGGATACTGGTAGATAGTCTATTGTTGGAAATGGAGACAGAAAGGTCAAGGAAGGGAAGGGAAGTGTCTGAGATGGACCAGCTGAAGGCGATGGAGGGGAGGAAACTGGAAGTGAAGATGGTGAATTTTTCAAGATCTGGATGAGAGCATGAAGCGGAACCAAAATTGTCATCAATGTAGAGTAAAGGAGTTGTGGGAGGAGACCTGGGTAGGCCTGGAACAAGGAATGTTCCACATACCCCATAAAAAGACAAGCATAGCTAGGACCCATATGGATACCCATTGCTGCTTCTTTGATTTGGAGAAAATGGGAGGAGTTGAAGGAGAGGTTGTTGAGAGATAGAATGACTTCAGCCAGGCGGAGGAGAGTGATGGTGGATGGGAATTGTTCAGGCCTCTTTTCAAGAAAGAAGCGAAGAGCTCTCAGGCCACCCTGGTGTGGAATGGGGGTGTAGAGAGATTGCACATCCATGGTGAATAGGAGGTGGTTAGGGCCTGCGGACTGGAAGCTGGCAATATGATGCAGGACATCAGAGGAATCCCAGATATAGGTGGGGAGGGAATGGACCAGGGGAGTGAGGATGGAGTCAAGGTAAGAGGAAATAAGTTCAGTGGGGCAGAAGCATGCGGACACAATGGACCTACCAGGACAGTCCTTTTTGTGGATTTTGGGAAGTAGGTCGAAGTGGGGTCTCCGGAATTGGGAGACCATGAGGTTGGAAGCTGTCGGGGGGAAGGCATCTGGAGGAAATGAGGTCAGTGACGGTGTTGGAGATAATGGCTTGATGTTCAGTGGTGTGATCATGGTCCAGGGTGAGGTAGGAGGAAGTATCTGAGAGTTGGCGCTCAGCCTCTGTGAGGTGGAGGTCAGTCCGCCAGATGACAACAGCACCCCCTTTGTTGGCAGGTTTGATGACAATGTCAGGGTTGGACCTGAGGGAGCGAAGGGCGGAAAGTTCGGAAAGAGAGAGATTGGAATGGGTGAGGGGGGCAGAAAAATTGAGATGGCCAATGTCCCGAGGACAGTTCCCAATGAAATGATCGAGGAAAAGTAATTGTCCCGGTGGGGGTGTCCAATTGGAGGCAGAATGTTGGAGGTACGTGAAAGGATCTCCCAGTTTCCTGTCTTGCAGTCAGCTCTCTGTCCATTCCAAATTGCCAGAGAAATATGCCATGTAGAACATTGAGCAATATGTTTGATTGGTGGCTGGTGGAATGGAGATAAAGAGACATGGAAGCACAGAAACACATGGGATGATGACTATTGATCACTGAATGAACTGGATGGGATGTCCAACCTGTCCAATGTTTGTTCAAACTCCATTTTCTGAATCTTGTACAAGTGAGCTGGTTCAAAGTCCCCTTTCCCAATGCTGTTTGTTCTCCCCAGGTTGATGATTCAGCAATTGTCTCCATGTTCCTGCTTTCCAGGAGTTTTCAATTTGTCGACATTCTAAATTCCTCACAAAGATTTCACTTTCCCTGAAAAGGCAGTTTTCAAACTATTTTTATTGTCAGTTCTCAACAACAACAATCATCGTTTCGACGCGGCTTCTTCAATTTTTCTGCGTCTCACTGAATCAGTTGTTTCCATTCCTTTCAAACTCACTGTATTTATTCTGTGGAGTTAGTGAGAAGTGAAATCTGTGTCATTCGAATCTTTCCCTTTGACTTGTCAGAATGTTTAAATTCTAATCAGATCTCATTTAAACTTTGTATTTGAGACTAAATAATATTCATCCCAATGTCCTCAAATCAATTATTTCTCAGAACCTGGAGAATTCACTTTTAAACTTCCATCTGACTACAATGTGTAGATTTGCGGAAGATTCTACTTCTTATTTTCAAAGCCCTTTGGATATGTTTATTCAACAGGAGTTGAGCTGGATTGGAACAATAATTTTGCTCCTCACTCTGGGTTTAAATTTTCCAGCTTTCTTCCCATCATTTAATGAAATTCCGGATGACAGTAAAGGGATATTTCACAGCATTCATCACCTCCTCTCTGAACTTCCTCTGTGTGACTGCGTAAATAAATGTGTTGGTGCAGGAACTGGATAACTGGAGCATTGATCCCATCATATCTAATACAAGTCCATCAGTTGTCCAAACATTAAACATCCCAGTTATTCGTTGAATCGATAGAAATACAACACGTGTCACCCATAACAGGATAAAACTGCCCGATATGGTGAAGAGTAAAATGATGGATCTTCTTCGATTCTTCATTTCTGGATCATTCTGCTCCCCCCCCGTTTCGCTGTCCCCTCAGTTTCCTGCGGACTGCACTGGCCAGCAGGATGTGCCTGACAGTGAGAGTATTGAGCAGCAGTAGCAGCACGAAGGGGAGCACTGGAGTTAAAATGCGGTCCGTCCAGTCAAAGACTTTCCACACAGAATAATAGTAGTAGTCGTCTGATACCCTGCAGTAATAGGGTTCATACTTAAAAAACACCGGGATTTTGGTTAATAAACACAGTAAACTCACCGTTGTGATAACGATGGCTGCTGTTTTCTCAGTGCAGTATTTCATCTTCAGTTTCTGGAAGCAAATGGTCACCATTCGGTCAAAGGTGAAGGCAACTGTGAGCCAGACAGAGCTGCTAACAACTGCGGTAGCAATAACTTCTCTGATGCCACAGGCATGACGAGAGAAAGTTAATACAGCGCTCAGTTTGAAGGGATTAATTTTCTCCAGTATGACCCGAATAATGACAACCAGCAGATCAGCTGCAGCCATCGCCACCAGGTACCGAGTGACACCTTTGGAAAGACCGCACCTCCCTCGAGATAGAGTCACAATCGCGACTAAGTTAGCTGTAAATTTAAAACAGATTGTAAAACAAAGTTGTCCAGTGAGAAGAAGCAAAGATATAAAGAACAAGTCGAGAAAAGGTTAAAAGTTGCAGTTTTACAACTCACTTAAAGAAACAGCCCAATGGGTCAGCAGATAAGTTTCTCAATGAACAAGGAGAATGTCATTAGTGCAGAAATATAGTAACTGCGATCAGGTTAAATTAATCGAAACAGACTCACTGGTGAGACAGGCGGGGTTTCTATGTTTAGTTTTAGCTCCTTGGGTTGGAGATTGGATCTGATTCACTGTTGAATCAGTTGAATAATCTACAGGAGCTCTGAATTTGGGCTGTAATAGTGAGCACGTGGATAACTCATGAATCCAATAACGGAGTCACAGCTTATTACTTATCAATTCTTTCAGAGCATTCTGGGAAGATGGAAAATGGTACAGCAAATAATTTACATTCTGTTCACCACAGAACACACCCTCACAATCAACTCCAAGAAAACAGCGACAAGTGCATTTATCGAATGTCTTTCACAACTGTAGTTTATCCTGAAACTTTTTTCATGCCATAAGGACCTTAGAAATGTGTGGTGAACCATAGTTGGTTACCATTATGAGTGCTGAGCCTTGGATGGTCAGCACTATGGGTGCTTGCAGGTATGTTACTGTTGTCACTGTTGGGGTTAGGGTTGGGCTGTTCTACCTGTTGATATTGTTCTGTGGTACACTCCTGTTGGCTCCGCCTACCTGGGGAAGTATAAAGGTCACTGCACTGCCTGGTGACCCTTTAGTCTGGGATTGTATTGAATATAGTGTGCTCCATTCTTGTTAGTAATAAAAGCCTTTATTTCCCGGGTACAATCTAGCCTCCCAAGTGATTTAATCGCGCATCAAAATGTATGTGACGTCTCTATTTGTCTGCACTGAGACTTCCCTTGTATTTGTTAGTTGTTACTCAGTGGCAGGTGTGATGCTACTGTGACTTTAAGAAATGTAGTTTTTAATATGTTCACTGCAGTTATAAGCAGCTTTGTTTTTTTATCGTGGCACCGGCTGTCTTATTAGAGATCCTTTTATTTCTGCTTAAAATGTTTAAATGTTTTTTAAAAAATCTTGGCCTTCAGGGAGTTTCTGACCATTTGGATTGTTGTGGGAAGGATGATTGAAAGGTGAAGTAGGATAGTTTTTTTTTCCTCTCGTAAGAGTTTCTTCCTTTCAGTTTTGGCTGCTGGTTAGCTAGAATCTGTTTCAACTCAGGACTGGAAGCAGTCTTGCCTCTCTCTGGAGTGAAAATTCTGCTGTCGGTGGTTTTCTAGCTGGGAATTTGAGGCAAGGATTGCCTCTCACTCTTGCAGTGGTTTTCAGGCTAAAGCTGGAGGCCAGCGGTGGCTCTGCCCCTGCCTCGAGGTCTGTGAGAAGTTACAAGGCTGGGAAGTCAGAGTTTCAATTCTCCAGCCAATGGACTGAGTTTCAGCATCACGTGAGCATTCTTACTTTCTGTGCTAAACCTGTGGCGGGTGTATGTTATAAGCAGGTTTGTATTGGAACAGTGCATGTCGTTGTTAAGGTTTATACAATATCATGTTTGTTTATTTTTAACCTTGCTTGTAATTGGTAAAAACTATTGCTATTATTCTTTCAACGTGTTCACAGTATTCTTAAATAAAATTTGTTCGATAAAAGCTCCCGAGTGGGTCATTTAAATCATACCTGAAGTGAAACACCTCTTGCTTAACCTCGCCAAATTCAAATTTGCAAAGCTTATGATCCAGGCATATCAAATGCTTTGGAGTTTCTAACCTGAATTATAACACAGCAGACATACATTTGAGACTGAGAATTGTGGGTTGAGGGGAGCAGGAGGTGGCTCTCAGAGACAAGATGAGCTGCAGAAGGAATGATGGGAAAGAACTAAGCAAATATGTGTTCAGGACTAGGACAGCGGGGGCTTCAGGGCAAGGTAGACTATATGCAGACATCACAACAGTCATTAAATTTCAAAGGTCCTTTATAGCGTGCAAAGAGCTTTAGGCTGAACTAAAATTCTGAAAGACATACTGTCAAGACATGTTCTTTCACATCCAAAATTCATTGGCAAGAGTTAGCAAACAACTCAAAGACATTGGGAGGACATATTCCCACTTGTCCAATCATTTCAAGAAACTGCATCCACTGATATAAATGTATATAGAAAGAGACAGAGATGAAAAATACAATGTATTGTGATGCTCGTGTACCTTTGAGAAATGTATTTTTAAAAATTTATGTTCTCTGCAGTTAAACAGCTTTTTTATATATTGTTGCTGGGCTATCTGCTAGAATTCTTTTTTTGTTCCTTCAATGGCTTAAATGGGTTCTGTTTAGTTTTGGGCCTCAGGTGCGTTCTGGCATTTTTTATGACCTTGCATTGTTAGAGGGAAGAATAATTAACAGGTCAGGTGACAAGCATTCTTTTGTCTCAGTTTTGAGCTGCTGGTTTAACTTAGAAGGGGTGTGGACATCAGACTGAAAATCAGTGTTTTTCTCACTCTGTCCTTGGCATTGTAAATTCTGCTGGGCAGCTGGAAGCTAGGCTTCTGGCCTTCCTGGAATGAAAATTCTGCTATTGGTGGTTTTGCTAGCAAGTCCCGAGAGTCTCCCTCTCTCACTCCACGATGTTTTTGGCAAGCTTTTCTGACACCGAGCTTGTCTGCGTGTATATCAAGAGAACTGCAGCATCTAACCATGATGCATCCAGCATCACTGAGCATTCGTATTTTCTGTGTTAAACCTGTGGCAAGGATTTTGTTTATGGGAATTGTTTATTTAGCTGTTGAGGCTTAATACAATATCATGGTTGTTTTTTTTGTGTTTGTACGTGGCAGAGGTTATTGCTCATTTTCTTTCTATACATGTTAACAGTATTCTTAAATAAACTTTGTCTGATAGAAGCTCCCCAGTGGGTCATTTGAATCATACCTGAGGTCAAACATCTCATGCTCACCCTCGCCAAAATCAAATTGCAAAACCTATGATCCAGGTGGACTTCATAAAACCCTTTGGAGTTTCTGACCTGAATTATACAAGTGCCCCACTGAAACCTGGACAAAGTCAAACAGATCCTGAACATCAGTAAACACATGGTTAGTTTGGATTCAATGCCTGAAATAAAACATTGCCTGAAATAAAATAATGATCAACGTGATTGGAAATAATAACTTCAGACATACAACTGTGTAACATGCCCGACACCAACAAGTTCCACTATCAGAGCAATCAAACCAGCAATGGTTATAATAACTCACACAGAACTCCAACCACTGCAAGGATGCGATAGAAAATGGGTTCGACATCAAAGAGCAGAAATAAGAAATCCACCAGATCCATGTTTGTGATGAACTTTATTGTCCTTTAGTTTTCATTGACTCTGAGGTCACTCACTCAGTGGAACCCTTTATTAACACAAGCAAGTGACACCCACTGAGACCATGAGACTGACGTAAACATTGTTATTAGTTCCACTCATTGGAGTAAACAGATTAGACAGGCACGGAACCTTGAATGAAGAAAAACAGAATTGTTGTATGTACACTTGATGAACACCAGCACAAGCACTGGAATTGAAACATCATGGAACTGGCTACAACAAAGCGACCATTCAACTTCTCATACCTGCTCTGGCTGTTGAAGGAATGGTCCACTCATGTCCATTTCCCTCTCCTTTCCCCATACCTTTTCTCCTTTGGAAAACATTGAATGGATTCACTGTCCTGCTCGGTGCTGCAAAATCTAATAATGGTTTTGTGTGTCTGTGTGTGTGTGAGAGCGTGTATGTCAATCTCCTAGACTCTGCATTCCATCTAATATGGATTAAATGAATTTTAAATTCTCTATACCAATGGAACAGTGAGTGAGACTTTTCCATTGTCTTCATCCCTCATCATTTGTGTGTCAATTTGCTGAAACCTTTGTAGAGTAAAGAGCACCGACGAATAAAATATGTTAGGAATCTGTACAAATTTCCTGATAACTTTTCTCAGTGGAATTTCCGAAAGCCACATTGATAATGGAAGCTGCCAATGTCAAACAGTCACACTGTAATGAGAACCTCCCACCAGAGGATGTGCTGCAGCATCATCCCTGACGAGACGGGGTGAGACAGAGAGAGAGGTTTCTAAAGTAAGGTAGAGGGGAAAGTTCAAGATTGAGCTGAGAGCCCGAGTGAACCTGAAACAGAGTGAGGAAGGAATGGAGGGAGGAAAGGCCAGAGTGAGGAGGAAGGGAGGGACAGAGTGAGGATAGAATGGAGGGAGGAAAGGACAGAGTGACCGGGGAATGGACGGAGAAAAGGACAGAGGGAGGAGGGAATGGAGGGAGGAAAGGACAGAGTGAGGGGGAATGGAGGGAGAAAAGAAGAGTGGGGGGGAATGGAGGGAGAAAAGGACAGAGCGATGGGGAATGGAGGGAGAAAAGTACAGAGTGAGGAGGGAATGGAGGGAGGGAAGGCCAGAGTGAGGAGGGAATGGAAGGAGGAAAGGACAGAGTGAGGTGGGAATGGAGTGAGACAGAAGCAGAATGAGGCAAAAAAAGTGTGAGGTGGTAGTGAGTGATGAAGGAAAATATTGGATGCAGAGTGAGCTGTAAGATTCTAAATTAGAATGATCATTTTACCAAGTTATTTTATTTATTTCACAGTTAACATCTTCCAGCCCTAAAACCCTCTGAGAACACTGCCCTGGAATTCTCTCTCAATGACTACTAAGCTTTTCCATTTCTCTCCTCCTTTAGTGAACTCTTCAAAACCTCTCCCTTTGACAAAGTGTCCTAATCTTTCCTTAGATGGATCAATCTGATATTTTGAGTGATAATCTTCCTGAGAAGCAATTTGGGAGATGTTTCTCGATTGAAGGTATTGACACACAGACAAGTTATTGTGAATATTTTCAATTGAATAATTGCAGAGCAATGCAAATCATTTAATGCTTAGTTTCTCATTTAACAGGGACAGCTATTAGTGGAAAAAGTAGAGAACAGATTTGTGTTTGGATAATTTCATTTAAAGATCTGGGGGGTGATTCTCCCAAAAAGAAACGAAGCGCCCAACAGTTGGGAAAATGGATTTTTCCTGCCCTTTTGTTTGGCTTTATTTAGTTGAATGAATCTCCAGCGCTCTGTGCTCCACAAAGTGCCTCAGAAGGAGATTCACGCTCGTCAGGGGGGCCTCATCCCAGCCAAGAGACTGGCATCAGTGCGCTGTGTGGGCCAGTGTGCATGTGCTGACCTGCGCACTGGTCTCCCATCGCTGGCCTCCCGATCACTGGCCTCCTGGTTTCTTGCCAGGCCCCCTTCTCCCGATCGCCAGCTTCCCAACACCCTCCTCCCTCCTGATCGCCGGACTCCCCGACCAACCGACCAACTCCACCGATTGCTGGTCTCCCTGACAACTGTCCCCAATCGCCAGCCACCCATTGCCAGCCCTGATCCATGCACTGCCATGTGCACCCCAAACCCCATGCCATGTGCAGCTCTGCCCGCCGTCCTCCCTCCCTCTCCCATCGATCGATAATGCAGAGTGCAGTGGGCACGTCTCCCACCACTGCCGGTCGGCCCACCTGGTAGGCCCCATACTCTTGTGTTAAACCCACTTGGCATTACCCGGTGCCCAATGAGCAGTGCTGGGGTGCCCTGTGGACAGCGCCAGGGTGCCAGGCTGGCAGTGCCATGTTGGCACTGTCCAAGGGGAAAAGCGCACCCTGGCGCCCTGGGGGGTGGGGCGAGAGGGCGCCTGAATGGCCTCTGCCCACCAGAGAGGTGATCACGCCTGGATCTCGTGGATGGGGCCAGCTTTAATTCCTGCTGATGGGAACCTCTCCCAGCTGCGGGGAGACAATAGCGAGTTTGAGGAATACCATCCCTGGCTCGTGAATTTTATGGTCATCATACTCACGCTGTTTTCAAGAACAAGGCTGATTATGTAAAAGAAAAAGGCATTGGACACTCGCGATCAGCTGGACGCCGGTTGCAAGTCCTCCTACAGGTCCCCTGCTGATGCCAGCGTGCTGAGAGAATCCCACCCGCTTATTCTCGCACTGAGTCTCACTCAACCATCACCTCTGTGCTCTCTGATTTACATTTGGCTCCTGCTCTGACACTGCCTCATATTTATCATTTATTCTACTTTGTGCTCAGATCCCTCCATGTCTTCACTTTACTCAGTCTCTGTAAAGTCGCCAACACTACATTCCTCTGAAATATTTCCTCCAAGAATTCTGACCTGTTGCACCTTGTCATGGCTTCAATATTGACAGCATTGGATTGGGATTGCCTGGCCCTAGGTTCTGGAACAGAGCGCCTGGACCTCTCCCACTCTCTCATTTTCTTTCGGATGCTAAATAAGTAAAATGTTGCTGAAAAATCTCAGCTTCGATTACTCAACACCATCCAACATTCTTAACGGTTGTCTATGTGTCATTCTGTTTGTTTAGATGCCTGCATTGTGATGAGGTTTTTGGGACTCAGAAAAAAACACATGGAGTGAGATTCTCCAGGACCATCATGCACACTCCCATGCACATTTGCGCGCATGCTCCCACACACGCTCCCACACGCAACCACACATACACACACACAGTCTCATAAACACGCACACTCGCAGTAACAGATGCAATCATACATGCCACACATACACACTTCACTCGCACACTCAAACATAGAGCTGTGAATCAGACTAAGAGTCTTTGTGAACATTGCAGTTAGGGAACAATGAAGGTATTTGAGATATATTCAAGCATAAAGGGAAAGGTAAATAAACAGAGCTGACTGGCGCCTGAGTTGAAATCCATTAAGCTGTCAGTGCAAATCTATTTCAATGCACTGCACCAAGAAATTGACAAAATATCGAAGGTTTTCAATGGAATAGAGAGGGTTTCAAAGGTTTCAGCTTGCTCGTAAAGCTCAGAGACTTCAACGCAAAGCTGTGTGAATACATTGGGGATGATTGCACAGCTGTGGAGATTGGAACCCCCCCTCCCCCCTATCCCCACCCAGCCAGAGAAATTGTCATCTCCCTGTCATAAGAACATAAGAACATAAGAAATAGGAGCAGGAGTAGGCCATCTGGCCCTTCGAGCCTGCCCCGCCATTCAACAAGATCATGGCTGATCTGAAGCGAATCGGTTCCACTTACCCGCCTGCTCCCCATATCCCCTAATTCCCTTATCGATCAGAAAACTATCTTCCCGTGATTTAAACATATTCAATGAGGTAGCCTCCACCACTTCAATGGGCAGAGAATTACAGAGATTCACTACCCTCTGAGAGAAGAAGTTCCCCCTCAACTCTGTTCTGAACCGGCCCCCCCTTATTTTGAGGCTGTGCCCTCTAGTTCTGGTTTTTTTTCGAAGTGGAAAGAATCTCTCCACCTCTACCCTATCCAGCCCCTTCATTATCTTATATGTCGCAATAAGATCACCCCTCATCCTTCTAAACTCCAACGAGTACAGACCCAATCTGTTTAATCTCTCCTCATAAGCTACACCCCTCATCTCCGGTATCAACCTGGTGAACCTTCTCTGCACTCCCTCCAAGGCCAATATATCCTTTCGCAAATAAGGGGACCAAAACTGCACACAGTACTCCAGTTGCGGCCTCACCAGTGCCTTGTACAGTTGCAGCAAGACCTCCCTGCTTTTATATTCTATCCCCCTCGCGATAAAGGCCAACATTCCATTCGCCTTCTTGATCACCTGCTGCACCTGCAGACTGAGTTTTTGCGATTCATGCACAAGGACCCCCAGGTCCCTCTGCACAGTCGCACGATGTAATTTTTCTCCATTTAAATAATATGCCAATTTACTATTATTTCTTCCAAAGTGGATAACCTCACATTTGCTAATGTTATATTCCATCTGCCAGATCCTCGCCCACTCGCTCAGCCTATCCAAATCTCTCTGCAGACTTTCCGCGTCCTCCACGCAATTCGCTTTCCCACTCACCTTCGTGTCATCAGCAAACTTGAATACCCTACATTCAGTCCCCTTCTCCAGATCATCGATGTAAATGGGAAACAATTGAGGCCCCAGCACCGATCCCTGCGGCACGCCACTGGTCACCAACTGCCAACCAGAAAAGCACCCATTTATCCCAACTCTCTGCTTCCTGTTAGATAGCCAATCCCCAATCCACGCCAACACCTTACCCCTAACTCCGTGTACCCCAATCTCCTGCAGCAACCTTTTGTGAGGCACCTTATCGAACACCTTCTGGAAATCTAAAAACACCAGAGGAACCCAAAAGGGTCTGCTCTAACCTGCAGCTTCTTACAGAGAGAAATGGAAATTCCTGCTGCAGAATGGAGTGCTGCAGTGATTTAAAAGCCGGACAGCTGTCCAGGGGCCATGGAAATTCAAGTTATTCGGTCACTTCAAACTTTCTGTGCTGACAGGCAGGAATGAAGATGTTGATCACTGAGATGCCTGAAATCACCATGCCAGGGGTGGTCTTCAGTTCTGTCAGTGCTAGAAGGGGTTGTCCATCCACGAGTCCCCCACCCTGGCGGAGAGTGGCGAGGTGACCCCCTTTCCCCCATCCGATCACACCCAACCCCCAGGACCCTTGAGGGACCCTTCCCTTGGCAGCAGCAGAGGTGCAAAGGGCCACTGGACCCACCTCCTTGATTCCCTCTGACCCATGGTGCTAGGTCAGTTTGTCAATGCTATGGTATCGGGAGCAGTGCACCGTCAGCATTGCAAAGGTGCGTGGCTTGAAGGGGACCTGATTAGGGATTTGAGGGGGGAGGGGACTGAGTGGGAGGGGGAGGGATATGAGTGGGGGACCTGAGATGGGATTGTGGGGGGCCTGAGGGTGAAAGGGATGGCTCACACTCATGCCTGTGTGGTGGTGGTGGGGGGTTGACCTGTTATTTAAGTGGAGGGAGAGCGGATGCCACCCTTTGCTGAGTGGTTGGTGATGCATTCCTGGTCAGCAGGGAGTGGGGAGAGGGGGGTCACCATTTCATTTATTGGAGGGAGGGAGTTCAGCGCACGCTTTAAAAAGGACACCTTGATCTCTGAATAGCAGGGGTGGCCGGCAGTTTTTCCACGATTAACTCCTTTGCGTTTTTCAGGTGGGTGAATCCCAGCTGACAGACGCTGGCAGCGCCAGTGGGGAACACTCTGGTTTTCCTGCTGATGTGGGCATTTAGATCCAATTCAGGTGAATCGCGCTCGATAGAAATTAATGGGTGGACCCGTTCTGAGGTGCCTCCATACACTGCCCGAAAAACATAGCAATGATTCTGAATCGTGCTGCAGAAGCCTGTGGATGGGGCTTATCGCACCTGAAACACTGCAGCTCCAATCGTAGCCTTCAACTGCGCATGCACAGTGAAATGATTAGAAAAGCGCTCCCCTGCCACATCGCTCCCGGGCCGGATAATGCCTCCACCTGGCTCCCCACAGACATTGCCCAACCCCCACAATATTACTGACCCCCTTATCCCCGCACCACCCCCCCCCCCACTACCCAGAATGATCATGGCCCCCTGTCTCCCTTCCCCCCCGCAGTGATCACACGCAGAGTGGCATCAGACCCCCCCTCTTCCCCCCAGTGATCACACGCAGAGTGGCAGCGGACCCTCCCTTCCCCCCCACCAATCACACACACAGTGGCAGCGGACCCCCCTGTCCCCCCGCCCCTGTCCCCGGCACCCCTGTCCCCCATCAGAGAGCCATCTGACCCGTCACCTGCCCCCCCACCAGAGAGCCATCTGGCCCGCTTTCCTCCCCACCAGAGAGCCATCTGACCCACCTCTCTACCCCCCACCACAGAGCCATCTGATCTGCCTCCCTCCCCCCCCACCAGTGAGTCATCTGACCCACCTTCCTCCCCCCCACCACCGATCTGAGTCAGAGAGCTGCCAGAAGCTCAGAACTTACCTCCTCAGAAGCTGGAGTGCGCAAATCAGACCTTTGCAGACCATGTCAGTTTCACGCCGAATCTGGACAGGCAAACGCGGCAGTAAAGGTGGAAGTGCCGGTAAGTTTAGGCATGCAGCCAATTAAGTCAATTTAAATGCATGCAAATGGCAAGGGACCAACCTCACCCTCCCCCCCGCCCCCCGCCCCCATGCCCCTCGCCCCCCCCTCCATCGATCATGCACAGGAGCGGCAGGGGAACCCCCGTGACCCTCTGCCACTTACCCCCAACCACCCCCCCACCACCCCCCCACCAACCCGTCCCAACAACAATGGTCCTGACGGCAGCCATTTTTGGCCCTTGGTAAAGGGGAAATGGGCGCAGAGGCGGGCACAGATTGCACTACTCGGCTCACGGAAACGGGCGCAACTTGATGGTAAGATCGTCTCTCATCTGTAGATTTGAAGAAGATTCTGATTCTCGTTTTCAAAGCCCTTTGGATACGTTTATTCAACAGGAGATGAGCTGGATTGGAACAATAACTTTGCTATCCAGTCCAGGTTTAAATTTTTCTGCTTTCGCAGCATTGTTTAATGAAATTCCGGATGACAGTAAAGAGATATTTCACAATATTCATCCCCTCCTCTCTGAACTTCCTCTATGTCACTGTGTAAATAACAGGATAAACTGCCCGATATGGTGAAGACTAAAATGATGGATCTTCTTCGATTCTTCATTTCTGGATCATTCTGCCCCTCCCCGTTTCGCTGTCCCCTCAGTTTCCTGCGGACTGCACTGGCCAGCAGGATGTGCCTGACAGTGAGAGTATTGAGCAGCAGTAGCAGCACGAAGGGGAGCACTGGAGTTAAAATGCGATCTGTGCAGTCAAAGATTTGCCATGAAAGGAAAATATAGAACTTGGGTACGATTTGGCAGAAATATGGGCCATACCTAAAAAGCACCGGGAGTTTGGTGAATAAACACAGTAAACTCACCGTTGTGATAACGATGGCTGCTGTTTTCTCAGTGCAGTATTTCATCTTCAGTTTCTGGAAGCAAATGGCCACCATTCGGTCAAAGGTGAAGGCGACTGTGAGCCAGACAGAGCTGCTAACAACTGCAAAAGCAATAACGTCTCTGCTGCCATTGGCATGTGTGCACAAGTTCAATCCAATGTGCAGATTGAAGGTATTAATTTTCACCAGTATGACCCAAATAATAACAACCAACAGATTCACTACAGCCATCGCCACCAGGTACCGAGTGGCATCTTTGGAAAGACCACATGTCCCTTGAGATAAGCGGTGAAACAAAGTTATCCAGTGAGAAGAAGCAAAAATATGAAGAGCAAATAGAGAAAATGTTAAAAGGTACAGTTTTACAACTCACATTAAAGAAACAGGGTGGAGCCTGTTACCCAATGGGTCAACAGATAGGTTTCTCAATGAACAAGGAGAATGTTATTCATCCAGAAATATAGTAACTGAGACCAGGTTGAATTCATCGAAACAGACTCATTGGAGAGACAGGCGGGGTTTCTATATTTAGTTTCAGCGCATTGGGTTGATGATTGGATCTGATTCACTGTTGAATCAGTTGAATAGTCGACAAGGTCTCTCAACTTGGGCTGTAATAGTGAGCACGTGGATAACTCATGAATCCAACAATGGGGTCACAGCTCATTACTTAGCAATGCTTTCAGAGCATTCCAGGAAGGTGGAAAATGTTACATTTACATTCTGTTCACGGCAGAAAACACCCTCACAATCAACTCCTACAAATAGTGACACACAACACTGAGACTTTCCTTGTATTTGTTAGCTGGTTCTCAGTGGCAGCGCACAGACATTTGAGACTGAGAATTATGGGCTGTGGGGAGCAGGAAGTGGCTCTCAGAGACAAGGTGAGCTGTAGAAGGCATGATAGGAGAGAACTATACAAAGATGTGAGTTCAGGGCTGGGACAGGTGGACATCAGGACATGGTAGACTAGATGGAGGTGTCCCAACAGTGATTACATTTCAATCTTTATCGCATGCAAAGTCCTTTAGAATCTTAGAATCTTAGAAACCCTACAGCACAGAAAGAGGCCATTCGGCCCATCGAGTCTGCACCGACCACAATCCCACCCAGGCCCTACTCCCATATCCCGACATATTTTACCCACTAATCCCTCTAACCTACGCATCCCAGGACACTAAAGGCAATTTTAGCCAATCAACCTAACCCGCACATCTTTGGACTGTGGGAGGAAACCAGAGCACCCGGAGGAAACCCACGCAGACACGAGGAGAATGTGCAAACTCCACACAGACAGTGACCCAAGCCGGGAATCGAACCCAGGTCCCTGAAGCAGCAGTGCTAACCACTGTGCCACCGTGCCGATTTAAGATGAACTAAAGTTGTGAAAGACATTCTATAAGTGTACGTTCTTTCTCATCCAAAATTCCTTGGCAAGACATAACGAACAATTCAAAGACATTGGGAGGACAGCTTCTCACTTGTCCAATCATTTCAGGAATCTGCATCCACTAATATAACGCAAGAGGCAGAGGGAGAGATGAAAAATACAATGTATTGTGATGTTAACCTTGATAATTTAAAGAAAGACAGAATTGTTTTATTTCCAATTGATAAACACCAACACAAGCACTGGAATAGAAACATCACAGAACTGGCTACAGAAAAGAGATCATTCAACTTCTCAGAACTGCTCTGGCTGTTGAAAGAATGATCCACTCACACCCATTCCCCTCTCCTTTCCCCCTATCTTTTCCCCTTTGAAAAGCCTTGAATAGATTTACTGCCCTGTTGGGTTCAGTAAAAAGCAGAAGGGTCAGTTGGGAATGGTCAGGAAATTACTATTCAATCCAGAGAGGAAGTGCTGAGGGTGGAAGTGACATTCAAGGGACTGCGTGTTTCCATCATAACAAGCTGGGTCACATTTGGGCAGATTGCTGAAAACTAAATGGGAGCCCAGTCGCACCGGCAGGAAAGCCTAAATAATTCTCATGAACAATCCTCCCCTTGCCAAAACACTGAATGCTGAAAGTACATTTATGGTCCATATCAAGCTGGCATAGAGAAGGTGCTGTTGAACTGTCTTCTTGATCTGCTGCAGTCCATGTGGTGTAGGTATTGCTGTTAGGGATTGAGTTCCAGGATTTTGACCCAGTGACAGTGCAGGAACACCGACATATTTCCCAGTCTGGGAGGGAGTGTCCTGGAGACAAGCATTTATATGTCGAGTCCTGATCAGTTTCTGGTCAATGATAATGCCCAGGATCTTGATAGGGGAGAGTTCAGCAATGGGAATGCCATTGAATGTCATGGGGCGATGGTTAGATTCTGTTTTGTTGTCGATGGTCATTGCCTGACACGTGTGTAATGTGAATGACGCTTGCCACTTGTCAGGACAACCCTGGATGTTGTCCAGGAAAGTCATTGATGAAGCAGCTGAAGATGGTTGAAGTCTTGGCCACTACATTGAAGAACTGCAGTGAGATGTCCTTGAACTGAAACGATTGACCACCAGCCATCGCAACCATCTTTACGCTGGGAATGACTCCAACATCAATTCTCCAATTATTTGTTTCCACCTCTGAATTTCAGAAGAAAGATCAAAGAACAGTACAGCACAGGAATAGGCCGTTCGGCCTTCCAAGCCTGTGCTGATCATTGATGCCCTAACTAAACTAAAGAGGAATTTCTGGCCTCACTCGCACCATATCCCTTTATTCCCTTCCTATTCATGCTCCCACCCAGATTTCTCTTCAATGTTGCTAATGTGCCTGGTTCCACCACCTCCTCTGGCAGCACGTTCCTGACACCCACTACTCTCTGCATGATAAACTTCTCCGCATATCTCGCTTAAACTTTCCCCCTCTCACCTTGAACTTCTGCCCCTTGTAATTGACACTTCCACCCTGAGAAAAAAGCTTCTCAGTATCCACCTTGCCTCTGCCTCTCATAAATTTGTAGACCTCTGTCAGGTATCCCCTCAGCCTCCGCCTTTCCAGTGAAAACAATCCTTATTTATTCAACCTCTCCTCAGAGCCAACACTCCCATGGCCAGGCAGCATCCTGGTGAACAGTTTTTTGCACTCTCTGCAAATGTTCTCCATCTTTCTAGTAGCATGGTGACCAGAACTGCACGCAACACTCCAAATGCGGCCTGAGCAAGGTTTTATATCGCTGCAACATGATTTGCCAACTTTTGTACTCAATGCCCTGACTGATGAAGACAAGCATGCCGTAGACCTTCTTAATCACCTTGGCTACCTGTGTTGCCACTTTTAGGGAACTGTGGACTTGCACACCCAGATCCCTCTGTATGTTAATGTTCTTAACGGCTCTGCCATTTACAGTGTTATTCACATTTAAAATTAATCCTCTCAAAAGTAACACTTCGCAATTTCCAGATTAAACTCCATCTGCCATTTCTGTGCCCAAGTTTCCAATAAATCTTTATCCTGTTGTCTCCTCTGGCAATCCCCAGCACGATCAGCAAATGCATCAATCTTCGTGTCATCTGCAAACTGACTAATCAAACCACCCATATTTTTCACCAGATCATTTATATATACGATGAACAACAGAGGTCCCAGCGCTGATCGCTGCGCAACACCACTAGCAACAGGTCTCAATTCTGAAAAGCACCCTCCCACCCCTGCTGTCTGTCTTCTGTGACCAAATCAGTTCTGTATCCATCTTGCCAGCCCACCTCGAATACCAGGTGATTTTAGTTTTCATCCCAGTCTGTCATTAGGGACCTTGTCAAATGCCTTATTGAATTCCATATAAGCTGCATCCACAGCCCTTCCTCCATCATTTATCTTTGTCACTTCTTCAAAAACCTCGATCAAGTTGGTGAGACAAGACCTTCCCCTGACAAAGCCAACTATTTAGCCTGTCACTGCTTCTTTTCTTTATGGCCCTCTGTGCATTACAGAGTCCATCACGGAGCTCACACCGGTGGAAGGGGCGGGGGGCAGTGTTGGAGCCTGCTCTCATCCAGGAGTCCGGTGTCGGATGGCTGAGGGGGCTAGCACTCATTAGATAGAGAGATAGGTCGACATGCGCCTACCTGGGACATTGCCGGCATTCCGATCGCCAGCCCAGACTCCTTCCCCTCTGACATTGCTGGCCCTGAATCCCCACAGCACTGAGTGGGGGGGGACGGGGTGCGACCCTCCCCGATTGCCAGCCATAAACTCCCCCAAAGACTGGTCCCGACCCCTGATGGCCACCCCCCTGGTGGCCGGTTCCAGCTTCCGAGCCTTGTCCCACCACCAGCCCACACAACGCAATGAAGACTTGCCTCATTTCCTCCCCTCCTAACTTGCCCCACCCCCATTTTGGTAACACCCCATCTGGCCCTGCACCCTCAGGCCCCACTCCCTCTTGGCAATCCCTGGTCCCCGTTGTGCACTGCCAGGGTGCCAGGCTGGCAATGCCAGGGTACCCTGTGGGCAGTGCTAGGGTGCCATTTGGCATGTCAGGATGCCAGGCTGGCTCTGCCCAAGGGGTAACCCCCAGTCCCCACCCACCCAGGGGCCTCTATGGCCATTGCTCCCACCCGCAAGGCCGACACGTTAGGTCCCTGTTGCTGGGGACCACATGTGATCCCCGCTGGTGTGGACCTCCACTGGAGGGGTCAGAATCTTTAGCGAGCCCAGATGATTGCTTCCCCAGATTGCTATGTGTTGCAAATAAGCATTTGCATTGTGTAATCAGCCTCATGCTGTTCCCTGGTGCCCAGCTGATTACGTTAATGAAAATAGACTGGGAAGATCACAAGTGACATGACGCCGGTTGTGATTCCTGTTTGGGACCTCCTGCTGACATTTCCCGGCTCGCTGCGCTACTCAAACGGCTCAACAGGCCTGGAAAATCACACCCACAATCTTTTCTCACACTTAAGGGGGGTGATTCTCCCAATTCTAAGTGTTGAATTTATGGGAAAACTGGGGTAAATCACAATTGTTCATTCAGTGGGAGTTCACATTAGAATCTCCCGCACTCTGTGCAATGCAAAGGTCACAATCATGAACGTTATTAAAAGCTTGGAGGGGGGCGGCGGGTGGGAGGGAGCTATTTGTGCCAGGGTCTGACAGCTCAGGGCCTCTGTGCAAGCGCAGTGGCCCCGAACTGTCATCCTGCCGTTTGCTGACCAGTTTGAAAGCTGGCCATTCTGGGACCCTCGCAGTGCTTTCCCCCTAATCAACGCCCCCCCCCCCCTCCGCCCCCCGCCCCACCACCCCCACTCCAGTCCGATCGCAGTCTGCACGGCCATTCCCGGGCAAGCCCCGACTCTCCTCCCATCCTGGATCGCCCGATCTTCACCCCCCGCCACTCAGCAATGACAATCTCCCCGGCAGCTGCCACCCCCCCCCCCCCACCCTCCCCCCCCCCTCCCCCCCCCTCCACGGGAGGCAGATCCCCCCCGAAGACACACCTACACCTGGTCGAGCCACCCCGGGAAGATGCAGACCCCTGGCAGATCCAACTCCCAGCCCGCCCCGATCGCTGGCCTCCCTCCAGCCTCGACTGATCCCCATGCAAAGTGGCAGCCCCCAATCAGCCCCGAGGCCCCACCCCCAGCTCTCGCTGCCCCCAGGCCCGAACCCATTGGCACTTAACCTTTCCTGATGGGCAGTGCCAATATGCCCCTGGGCATGGGTATTTTGCCACTTGGGCAGTGCTGGGGGACACAGACTGGCGCTGCCCGTGTGCCCACCTCCAGGGAGCACCACTCCCCTGATGACTGACCCCCTGGGTGCCCCGATTGCCCTCCCTTAACTCCAGCAGGGTCAGGCTGCTAGTTCCCCGATAGTGTGGAGCTAGTCTGAACCCTGCCAGAGTGAAGTTGTACTGGCTGGGTGGGAGATGCTGGCGAGCCCAGAGACTTCAGTCCCGGGCCCGATAATCACGTTTAAATAAGAGTAAAAATAGATTGAAATGACTTCCCTGCTGTTCCCATCGGTTTCCAGCATGGTCCCGACTGTGCCGGATATCCGGCGCTGGGTGATGCATGCATGCCGGGAATGCATGTGCGAATCCCACGAATTGTCCGGCACGTGATTCTCCCGGGGATAATCGCCCCAAGGTCTTTTCTTGATGTTCACAATGATACAAATTCCTGACTCAACACCAATTCTCTTTTTGTCATTCCTAACTAGGTTCAGAGCTGTTGGTTTAAACAAAAAGAAACAGATGTGCTTTGCACACATAGATTCAAAATAACAACAACAGATTTATTGCAGGAGCTGTTGCCTTCATCGAGTATGAATGAAACTAAAGCAGGAGGCTGCAAAACACCTCAGTGACACCACCATCGAATCATGTGGCTAAAACTATAATGCAACCACTTAACTATCTAACATCACTTCACTATGGAAACGATGTGATTGCACTTGAGACAGGGCAGAGGATATTCACCAGAATGTTTCCTGGGATGGAGCATTTGAGCGATGACAAGAGGCTGGATAGGCTTGTGTTGTTTTCTTTAGAGCAGAGAAGGCTGAGTGGGGACCTGATTGAGGTGTATAAGATTACGAGGGGGTAATGGCAGGGTGGATAAGAAACAGCTGTTCCCCTCAGTTGAGGGGTCAATAATGAGGGGGCATAATTTTAAGTTGAGGTGCAGACAGCTGGAGGAGGGGGGGGGGGTGGTTTGAGGAAAACGTTATTCACCGAGAGGACGGTGGGAGTCTGGAATGCACTGCCTGGAGGTTAGTCGAGAAGGGAAACCTCAAAGCCTTTAAAAGGTATGTGGATGAGTGCTTGAAATGTCATCGCATTCAAGGCTATGGACCAAATGCTGGAAAGTGGAATTAATGTAGGTTTTGTGTAGTTTTGTTTGTGTCCACCCAATGGGTCAAAGAGCCTATTCTCTCTTTTATAACTTTATGACAATGCTCTATGAAACTGCAAAAGTACAGGTCCCCCGCTGTGTGAAGCATATGTTGTTGATGCAACCAAGCAGTACCAATATTTTAATGATGAGCTTCAGGTTTATCTGAAACATCGACTGAAATTGCAAACACCAACTTCTTTTCAACCGAGGGTCAGATCAGTCATTCTTTTCATCAAAATTTAAAGACAGGGGCTTGAAATGACTTGACAGCTTCATAGTTCCACAGACCATATCCCCATGTCAGGAAGCAGAGATAATTTTAGCAATCTATGTTTGTATTGTTGGATATTTGAAAGAAGGTACAGGCAGGGATTCTCTCAAGAAGGTTCTCAGTGCCGAATTTGCGTAAAAAAGTGGAGTAACCTCTGCTGTTTCTTTTAGCGGGATTTTCAAAATGAGTCTTCCACAATCTGAAGGAGATTCACACTGAAAATCAGGGGTGGGGTATTTTCCCGCTGGAGAGGCCAGCAGCATAGCGCTGACCACTGTGCATGCTCCAATCTGTCATGGCGGAGATCGATGCATGCGCAGTAGCCCTGCATTGCCGGCCTCTCAGTCACTGGTCAGCTCCAACGCTGGCCAACCCGGTGGCCCCCCAATCGTTGGCCTCCCAGAAATCTCCCAATGTGCCCACCCGCCAGCCCCAAACTCCCCGACCACCCACAACTCCAGCAGTCCCGACCCCCCACCACCCGCAGTCCTGGCAACCTCCACGCAGCCGGACCTACCTGGCAGCCCCCCTGATCATGATGACCAGCCCCTTTCAGCACCTTAACTCCCTCTGCCACTGATTCTGACTGCAGAGTGGCAACAGGACACACCACTGATCGCACCCCATAGCCCCATCCCCAATAGGCCCTACTTTCTCTGCCTCTGGGTCCCTTGACACTGCCCGATGACTGGTAGGTAATGCCAAGGTGCCGCTTAGGCATTGCCAGTTTGCCGTTTGGGCAGTTCCAGAGGGCCAGGCTGGCACTGCTAGGCTGGCAATGTCCAGGGGGCTCCCCGTTACCCCCCCCGACCTCCTCGGGGGCCTCCATGTCCTCCCTTCAGTCCACAGGGTCGGGCTGCCACCTCCCAGTTAGTGGGGAGCTGTTGCACACCCCGCTGGAGTGAACCACACCTGGTGGGAGGAAGAGGCTCGCAGCCCCCCCCCCCACCGCCAAGAGAATGGTCTGGCCTCACTCAACCCCACAACCCCAGACAACGATCTGGCCTCACTCATCCCCCCCCTCCCAAAGGAACATCTGACCCGCCTCCTCCTCCCTCCCCACTCGACAACGATCGGGCCTCCCTGCCCCCCAGACAACGATCAGCCCTTCCCCCCACCACCAGCCAACGATCAGGCCTCCCTCCACCTCCGCCCCCCATCGGAGATAGATCTGACCTGCCTCCTCCCCGCCCCCCCAACCAGACAACGATCTGGCCTCACTCCCCCCGCCCCAACCAGAGAATGATCTGACCCGCCTCCCTTTCCCCCCCCACCACCAATCTGAGTCAGAGAGCCGATGGAAGCTCTGAACTCGCTCTTCAGCAGCTGGAGCGCCCGATTCAGACTTTTATTCAGCAGGTTCATTTTGGCGCGATTCCGGATCGGCGAACGTGGCAGTAAAGGGAGAAATGCTGATTAAGTTGGGTGGGCAGTTCATTAATTCAATTGAAATGCATGCAAATGCATTTAAAACGCTGTTGTGCCCATTTTGGGCGCGAATCGGATCGCCACCATTCCCCGGTTTCGGTAAAGTGGCCAGCTGCGCGGACGTGGATCACGTTAATGGCCTCACACCCGACTTTACCACGCGCGACGCAGTGGTAAAATAGGGCCATTAAGTCCAGAAAAAAAAGTATGTTAATATATAACATATATATATAACATACATATATAAATTAGGACGTTAGTGTCTGGAATAAGTTTCAGCTAAAGTCCATTTGGAACTGGCTATGTATTTTAAGAAGTGTTTATCCAAATTTTAAGAGTCTCCCTGATGCAATGTTGATCCTTAGAAACCCCTTGGAGAAATGAGCTCTAACTTTACAGTGGGAAGAATGGAACTTGGCGAGATCAAATGCTTTAGGTAACTATTCCTTAAGATGACATTTGCAAGTCTCCTGTAAGCTGATGTGAACACTGTCTGTTAGGGATTGCAGAATTCAGGGCAGATTGAAAATCTGGAGTCATGTTCCACCACCTCTGGTGCTGGGGTAATGGATGTCTCCGAGCGGATAGGAGGCATATTAAAAGGGGAAGATAAAGAAACGGATGTCATTGTACACATTGGTGCAAATGACGTAGATAGGAAGAGCAGGGGGATCGTACGAGAGCAATTCAGGGAGTTGGGAAATAGACTAAAAAGTAGGGCCTCCAGGGTGGCCATCTCTGGGCTGCTCCCAATGCCTCGTGCCAGTGAGGCTAAGAATAGGGAGTTAGTACAATTGAATGCTTGGCTAAAGGACTGGTCCAGGAGGGAGGGCTTCATTTTCCTAGATCAATGGGAAGTTTTCAGGAGAGGACAAGAAGGACGGGTCACAACTAAGTTGGAAGGGCACGAATATCCTGGCTGGGAGTTTTGCCAGTGCAGTTCGGGGGGGTTTAAACTCGTATGGCAGGGGGGTGGGGATCAAAATGTTAGGTCTACAAGTGTAGAGGCTGGGGACGAGCTTGGGGCTGGGACAAGGCTGGCAAAGAAGAAGAGCACTCTGGGGGAGGATGATCCCACTGGGCCTGGAGATCTGGAGTGCTTATACTTCAATGCAAGGAGCGTAGCAGGTAAGACAGATGAACTTAGTGCCTTAATGCTCACGAGGAATTTGGATGTGGTTGCGATGACAGAGACTTGGTTGAAAGAGGGACAGGACTGGCAGCTGAATATTCCGGGGTACAAGTGTTTTAGGCGAGACAGAGGAGGGGCCAAAAGAGGTGGGGGAGTAGCAGTATTAGTTGGAGAGCATATTACAGCGGTGCAGAGGGAGGACAATTCAGAGGGGTCATGTAACGAGTCACTGTGGGTGGAGCTTCGAAACAGGAAGGGCGCAGTCACTATGTTGGGGGTATACTACAGGCCCCCCAACTGCCCAAGGGAAGTGGAAGAACGGATATGTCAGGAGATACTGGATAGGTGCAGGAAAAATAGGGTTGTTGTCGTGGGAGACTTCAATTTCCCTGGTATAGACTGGAAATCGCTGAGAGCTGAGACTCTGAATGGGGAGGAATTTGTAAAATGCGTACAGGAGGGTTTTTTGGAACAATATGTAGATAGCCCAACTAGAGAGGGGGCTATACTGGACCTAGTACTGGGGAATGAGCCCGGTCAGGTCTTCAAAGTTTCGGTAGGGGAACATGTGGCAAATAGTGACCACAATTCTGTTAGCTTTAGGATAGTGATGGAAAAGGATGAGTGGTGTCCCAAGGGTAAGGTATGGATTGGGGGAAGGCTAACTTTAGTGGGATTAGGCAGAAATTGGCAGCTCTTGATTGGGAGAGGCTGTTTGAGGGTAAATCCACATCTGGCATGTGGGAGTTTTTTAAGGAACAGTTGTTAGGGTTACAGGACAGGCATGTGCCTTTAAAAAAGAAGGATAGGAAGGGTAGGATTCGAGAACCGTGGATAAGCAGGGAAATTGAGGGACTGGTCAAAAAGAAAAGAGAGGCGTATGTTAGGTCCAGACAGCTAAAAACGGAGGGAGCTCTGGAGGAGTACAAAGAAAGTAGGAAAGAACTCAAACGGGGAACTAGAAGGGCAAAAAGGGGTCACGAAATGTCCTTGGCAGACAGGATTAAGGAGAATCCCAAGGCATTTTATTCATACGTTGGGAACAAAAGGGTTGTCAGGGAAAAAATCGGACCTCTCAGGGACAAAAGTGGGGAATTATGCTTGGAGCCCAAAGAAGTAGGGGAGATCCTAAATGAATACTTTGCGTCGGTATTCACAAAGGAGAGGGATGTGTTGACTGGGAGTGTCTCGGAGGGGAGTGTTGAACCGTTGGAGAAAATCTCCATTACAAAGGAGGAAGTGTTAGGTTTGTTAGAGAACATAAAGACTGACAAATCCCCAGGGCCTGATGGAATCTATCCAAGGCTGCTCAGGGAGACGAGAGATGAAATCGCTGGGCCTCTGATGCAAATCTTTGTCTCGTCACTGGACGCAGGTGAGATCCCAGAGGATTGGAAGATAGCTAATGTGGTCCCGTTATTTAAGAAGGGTAGGAAGGATAACCCGGGTAATTATACGCCGGTGAGCTTGACATCCGTGGTGGGGAAGTTGTTGGAGAAGATTCTTAGAGATAGGATGTATGCGCATTTAGAAAGGAATAAACTCATTAACGATAGTCAGCATGGTTTTATAAGAGGGAGGTCATGCCTCACTAACCTGGTGGAGTTTTTTGAAGAAGTGACCAGAATGGTTGACGAGGGAAGGGCCGTGGATGTCGTCTATATGGACTTTAATAAAGCGTTTGACAAAGTCCCTCATGGTAGGCTGGTGAAAAAGGTTGGATCTCATGGGATAAAGGGGGAGGTGGCTAGATGGGTGGAGAACTGGCTTGGTCACAGAAGACAGAGGGTGGTAGTGGAAGTGTCTTTTTCCGGCTGGAGGCCTGTGACTAGTGGTGTTCCGCAGGGCTCTGTATTGGGACCTCTGCTGTTTGTGATTTATATAAACGATCTGGAAGAAGGTGTAACTGGGATGATCAGTAAGTTTGCGGATGACACGAAATTGGCAGGACTTGCAGATAGTGAGGAGCATTGTCAGAAGCTACAGAAGGATATAGATAGGCTGGAAATTTGGGCAAAGAAATGGCAGATGGAGTTCAATCCTGATGAATGCGAAGTGATGCATTTTGGTAGAAATAATGTAGGGAGGAGCTATACGATAAATGGCAGAACCATAAAGGGTGTAGATACGCAGAGGGACCTGGGTGTGCAAGTCCACAGATCCTTGAAGGTGAAGTCACAGGTGGAGAAGGTGGTGAAGAAGGCATATGGCATGCTTGCCTTTGTAGGACGGGGCATAGAGTATAAAAGTTGGGGTGTGATGTTGCAGATGTATAGAACGTTGGTTCGGCTGCATTTGGAATACTACGTCCAGTTCTGGTCGCCACACTACCAGAAGGACGTGGAGGCTTTGGAGAGAGTGCAGAGGAGGTTTACCAGGATGTTGCCTGCCATGGAGGGGGTTAGTTATGAGGAGAGATTGGGTAAACTGGGGTTGTTCTCCCTGGAAAGATGGAGGATGAGGGGAGACTTAATAGAGGTGTATAAAATTATGAAAGGCATAGATAGGGTGAACGGTGGGAAGCTTTTCCCCAGGTTGGTGGTGACGTTCACGAGGGGTCATAGGTTCAAGGTGAAGCGGGGGAGGTTTAGCACAGATATCAGAAGGACATATTTTACACAGAGGGTGGTGGGGGCCTGGAATGCGCTGCCGGGCAAGGTGGTGAAGGCGGACACACTGGGAACGTTTAAGACTTATCTAGATAGCCATATGAACGGAGTGGGAATGGAGGGATACAAAAGAATGGTCTAGTTTGGACCAGGGAGCGGCATGGGCTTGGAGGGCCGAAGGGCCTGTTCCTGTGCTGTATTGTTCTTTGTTTGTTCTCATATACCTCCCTCCCTGACCTCCTTGTTTAGAGACAACAGAACTGTTGCGTTAATGTATAAAAATATTTCATTGATTTTTGTCTTAAAGAGGAAAATATATTTTGTGAGAAATTTGAAAAGATGAGGCAATTAAACAAAATGTCATGGGGCGGCTGCTGAGTAAAATGTTTCGTCAAATGTTTACATAGTATCAAAGTTTTGTATTTATAACATTATTTTTGTTCATAAAAGTATTCCATAAAATGTCACAGAATTCTACTAATGTTTCATTCAAACATTAAAACAAAACATTTAAATGTGGAATAATACAAATACCTTTTGAAACATCAAAGCAGAAGAGTGAAATATAAGGTAAATATAAATGAAGGAAGCAAGACAGAAGCATACTAATAATAAACACATTGAAATTTTCCACGGCCCAAAATGTGAACTCTCCTTTGCTCAACCTCATGCAGGTTTCCAAATCATTGTCCACGAAGTTCTGACCACTCATCTTCCCAATTAAATTTGCAGTTTCCATATTCTAAATTAAAACATCCGAACACTTATAAGCATGCCACACGTAAAGCTATATAATAATATAATGCAGATTTAAATTGGAGTTTCACAGATTTAAAACAAACAACAAAACTTATGTCCATTTATATATATTAAATAATACTCATCTTCAATCAGAAAAATAAAATTAAAAAATTACTCTATAAATGAGCCAATAACAACAGGATTAACTACTTAAAAGAAATAGCAAAAAAAAATCAACAATCTTCAACGTTCCTTTTCCAAGAGCAGGGAATCCTTCTGCTCTGTTTTCAGTGGAAAACTGCTATTTCCAAGCAAGACCTCAAAGGGAGTTCCCAAGCTTGTCCATCATAAGAGAGGGTGGAGAGAGTCCTCCTGTGTCGCACTGGGGCCTGTGGTGATTGTATCGCTGAAGGCTGAAGGCTGCTGCTCCCATTGGGAGTTGGATGGCAATTTTTGAACACAGGTAAGAGGGCAAAAAAACTTCTGTATTTGGTCACCTCTGGCTTTCCGCCGTTAATCGGAAGTTATGGGCCATTGTTAACTTGAATGGAGAATTTACCGCATGTAAATTTGGAAATTGGGTTCATGAGAGGAACTCTGCCTGCAAAGAGCAAAAAGGTCAATAAGACTGTTGGTTTAAATAAAACATTCTTTTCTGTGTAAAAAAACAACAAAACTGAAAACCAGAAGGAAATGCAATACAATACTTGAGTTCTGAGGATGCTATCATGTGCAGATTCTGATAATGGGCCTGATTTTACCAAACCTTATGCGCGAAATCGCGGTGAAGTTGGGCATCGGGCCTACACCGCGATCTGCACCCGATTCCAAGCAGATCGCGGCTTTACCAACATCCGATCCTGGTGCGGGTCCAGCCCGTGCCCAAATCGGGCGGCCCGATGATTTAAATGCATTAGCATGAAGCGGGGGGGGGGGGGGTGGGTGGGACCCAGATCATCTTCTGGTCGGGGGGGGTGGTGCTGCTGCCAGTCTGCGGCCGATCGGTGGGGAGGGAGGGGCAGGGGGGTCCGCCGCCACTCTGCGGGCGATCCCTCCTCCCCACTGGAGGAACGAATCCCTCCTGCCGGAGTGGACGTGCGGCCATGCCATCCCACAAAACCTTCAGGATGAAGTGATTCCTCGCTAAGAAGATGAAGCAGAACCGGCCGATTCCACAGTGGATCTGCATGAAAACCGGCTACAAGATCAGTACAAGTCCAAGAGGAGACACTGGAGAAGGACCAAGCTGGGCCTGTAAAGGGAGACACCATCACTGGTACACTACCAGCCACAGCCATCTCTCCCGCTCTCTTGCCCCTGCAGGGAAGATAATCTGTCCCCTGCCCCCTCCCTCCCCACCAATTGGCCGCAGACTGGCAGCGGAACCCTCCCCCCGATCAGAGGATGATCTGGATCCCACACCCCCCCCACACCCTCCCCAACCAGAGGATGATCTGGGTCCCGCCCACCCTCCCCCCCCTCCCCCCCACCCCGAGGATGATCGTCAGAGAGCCGCTCTCTCCGCTTTCTGCTTTTTTTTCTTTTGCGCCCGGACGCGCTGTCAGATTTTTTTCGAACTGCGCATGCGCAGTTCACAGCTCCGATCGGTCCGCCAGCGCTAAGCCCCGCCCACAGCACGAATCGGACCGGAGCCGGCAAAACGGGTATGGGTGCGCTGGAAAGAGGATTCCAGACTCGGATATATTTGACGCCCAGATTCGGCACTTAGACTCAAAATGGTAAAATCAGGCCCAATGTTTTTACATTGGGTGCTTTGGTTTTGGTTAAATCCTTGGAATGATGCGATACAACATGTAATTGTGAAATGAGAGAAGTCTACATGCATGATGTAACAAGTTATGTTGTGAGGTATTTGTGACGATCAGTTTGTGTGAAGTGGATGTAACACCAGTGTAAAGAAACCTTCATGGTTATGAAGTAAGCACGGCAGATGAATATTAATGATACACACATTTAGATTTTCCATGGCCCAAAATGTGAACTCTACACCTGACACTTACTGGAATCCGTGACACATGTGGCGTGTGGAGAAATGCAGTGCATGTTGTGTACATGGATCTTCAGAAAGCTTAAGTACAATACCTCACAGGATCCGAAAAAGCTGGAAAATCTCAGCAGGTCTGACAGCATCTATGGTGAGAGAATAGAGACAACGTTTGAAGTCCAGAGGACCCTTCGTCATAGCTGAATGAAGAGTCATCGAGATTCGAAACGTTGGCTCTATTCTCTCCTCACAGATGCTGTCAGACCTGCTGAGATTTTCCAGCATTTTTCGTTTTTGTTTCCAATTCCAGCATCCGCAGTATTTTGATTTAACCAATTAGAATCTGATTGGAGAAAATGAAGCAGAATGAAATCAGGGGGAGGGAAGCAAACTGCTGAGATGGGAAGAAACAATGGGAGTTCAGAGCAGTTCCTCCGCATGTTTGGAATGAGGCAGTGGAGACCCAGAAGGGTTTTGCTCTGGACTCACTCCTGTTAACTGCGTAAAACAATGAACAGGATACAGGGCGAGAGGGAGTGATGTAGAAATTTGCAGACAATATTAAAATAGGAAGCACAGTAATGAATTCTGAGGATCAAAGTAACGTGGCTGAGATAAATGGGCCAATGAATAACAATGGAATTTAATGTCAGTAAGTGTGAGGTTTTACATTTCACTGAAAAAATATTTTGAATGGGGGAAATTTGGATGATATCAAGAAGCTGAAGGGTTTGGGGATTCCGGCTCCCAACATTAAAAACAGCTCCTCAAATGGATAAAGATAACGAACCAATAAGATCCTGACTTTGATGGCAGTCAGAGAGTTGTAGAGGTTTACAGCATGGAAACGGCTATTCGGCCCAACTCGTCCATGCTGCCCAGTCGGTAAAGAACATTAAAGTCAAGATATAATGGTGAATCTAAATAAAACCTCCGTAAACCCACAGTTGGAGAAATATGTGTGGATCTTAGGAAGATGTTGCTGCAATCGAGAACATACAACACAGATTCCCCAAGATATTTTCTGCCATTGTAAGGTGTTGTCTTGTCTAAACAGTTTACTGAGTTCAGATATCTGGAAGAAAGAATTGGAAACAAAGACCCGTCTTCAGCGTGGCAATCAGTGGTGGAGTGACATTCCGTAACGACTCACATGCTGGAAATGGAAACCCCCCAAAATCCCACATAGGGTAGCCAGGTGGTTATGGCCCAAAGAGTTTCCATTGATTTTAAGTTCTAGTGACTGTGATCAAAAGCCAGATATTAATGAACAAGAGCAAGTGGTCAGTTCGGCAGTTACTCAACATCGATGTTTAATTTGTGACTGAGCATTTTGGCCTTGGCTAGAGCTCCAAATACCTTTCAAAGATATTCAAAGTGAGCCCTAATGTTACCCACCCTTCAGGAGATTTTAGTGCCTTTGCTCATTCCTTCTGTCTTTGATTAACCAGGCCTTTATCTCCTCTTCCCTTATCCCATCCTGTGATATTCCCCATGACCAGTTCCACAAATGCTTTCAAACGTAGAGTCATAGAATCAGACAGCAGAGAAGGGGCCCTATGACCCATCGACTCAGCACCAACACATTACAAGCACCCGAACTTCCACCTCATCACATCAGCCAGCATTTGGCCCATAGCCCTGAATGTTATGATGTGCCAAGTGCTCATGCAGAGATGTTTTAAAGGATGTGAGGTAGCTTGCCTGTACCAGCCCCCCAGGCAGCGCATTCCAGACCATTACCACCCACTGGATGAAAAGGTTTTTCCTCATATACCCCCTAAATCTCCTGCCCAACATCCTATCTCCAACCCTCAAACTCAATTTCAGGAGAGTCCCTGTGCGTCTTTGCCTGTTTAGTGCTTCTCGTAATGACTATCTGCTCCAACCCTCACACGGAATCAATAACTTCCACACTCCAGAATTGGAAAGTTCTTTTTCCTCTTGTAACTCATCAATCACTCATTCCCTTGGGATTAAATCTGGACACGCTGTGATCTGGAGATGCTCATGTTTTTCATCATTTCCAACAGTTCATTCCTGGCCAGGGCTTTCCTTGTCTGTGAAAAACAGCTTGCAACATTCAACAATTATATTTTACTTTGCTGCGATTTAGATAAAATGTGGTTAATTCTTAGGTTTGGTCGAATTACAGCAAAATGTACAACAGTAATCTGAATATTAACAGTGTGAAGAAAGACAGATAGAAAGACAACCTTGTTCCCAAGGTGATTGGATACAATTTTAAATTATGAAGTGATGGGACAGGATTGATGGAAAAAGGCAGTCGAGGCTGATGGCACATGGATGTAAGATTAAATGGAAGAGACTTGGACAGGAGCAGGTGATACATTTATACATCGAGGATGTACGTATTTGGAATTATATGTTTACATCGAGACACTGTCCCAAATCGGTGTCAATTCATTGGGCTCTTGGCATTTTTTCAATGGTGGGGCAGCTCTGCATCTTGTGAGGAGCCATCAGTTAATTGGTGGTGACCACCATGTGAAAGTCCAGGGGGACATCAATACCAGAGACTAAGAATCCCACAGATGGGGACACGGGCAGAGAACATTCCGCATTTTAAATCTATATTTGTGAACATTTCCAGGCCAGTTCCTGAGGTTTCTTCCTGGCTGAGCAGTGAGAATCTCTCCCAAAGGAGTAACAGAGCGGCAGCATCTGGAGCCTGGCTTACAGCAATGTCTTGCAGTCAGCTCTCTGACCATTCCACATTGCCAGAGGAATATACAGTGTAGAACATTGAGCAATATGTTTGATTGGTGACTGTGGGAATGTAGATAAAGAGATATGGGAACAGCAGAAACACATGGGATGATGACTATTGATCATTGAATGAATTGGATGGGCTGTACTACCTGTTTCAGAATGTTTGCTCACATTCTATTTTCTAAACTTAGCACAAGTGCGATCGCTCAAAGTGCCCTTTCCCAATTCTGTTTGTTCTCCCCAGGTTGATGATTCAGCAATTGTCTCCATGTTGCTCCTTTCCAGGATCTCTCAGTTTGTTGACGTTCTAAATTCCTCACAAAGACTTCACTTACCCTGGTAAGGCAGTTTTCAAACTATTTTCATTGTCAGTTCCCAACAACTGCAATCATCATCTCTATACAGCTGCTTCAATGTTTCTGCTTCTCTCGGAATCAGTTGCTTCCAATCCTTTCAAACTCACAGTGTTTATTCTGTGGAGTTAGTGAGAAGTGAAATCTGTGTCATTTGAATCTTGCCTTTGCCTAGTAAGAATGTGTATATTAGAACCAGATCTCATTTAAACTTTGTATTTGAGACAAAATAAAATTCATCGCAATATCCGCAAATCAATTATTTCTCAGAACATGAAGAATTCACTTTCAAACTTCCACCTGACCAGAAATTGTAGATTTGAGGAAGATTTTGATTCTCATTTTCAAAGCCCTTTGGACATGTTTATTCAACAGGAGTTGAGCTGGACAGGAACCGTAACTTTGCTACCCAATCCGGGTTTAAATTTTCCAGATTTCATCCCATCATTTAATGAAATTCCAGATGACAGTAAAGGGATATTTCACAGCATTCATCACCTCCTCTCTGAACTTCCTCTGTGTGACTGCGTAAATAAATGTGTTGGTGCAGGAACTGGATAACTGGAGCATTGATCCCATCATATCGGTTACAAGTCCATCAGTTGACAAGAAACCAAACATTCCAGTGATTCGTTGAATCGATAGAAATACAACATGTGTCACCCATAACAGGAGAAAGCTGCCCGATATGGTGAAGAGTAAAATGATGGATCTTCTTCGATTCTTCATTTCTGGATCATTCTGCTCCCCCCCGTTTCGCTGTCCCCTCAGTTTCCTGCGGACTGCACTGGCCAGCAGGATGTGCCTGACAGTGAGAGTATTGAGCAGCAGTAGCAGCACGAAGGGGAGCACTGGAGTTAAAATGCGGTCCGTCCAGTCAAAGACTTTCCACACAGGATAAATGTGGTACACGTATGTTACCCTGCGGTAATAGGGGTCATACTTAAAGAACACCGGGATTTTGGTGAATAAACACAGTAAACTCACCGTTGTGATAACGATGGCTGCTGTTTTCTCAGTGCAGTATTTCATCTTCAGTTTCTGGAAGCAAATGGTCACCATTCGATCAAAGGTGAAGGCGACTGTGAGCCAGACAGAGCTGCTAACAACTGCGGTAGCAATAACTTCTCTGATGCCACAGGCATGACGACTGTAATATAATACAACGCTCAGTTTGAAGGGATTAATTTTCTCCAGTATGACCCGAATAATGACAACCAGCAGATCGGCTGCAGCCATCGCCACCAGGTACCGAGTGACACCTTTGGAAAGACCGCACCTCCCTCGAGATAGAGTCACAATCGCGACTAAGTTAGCTGTAAATTTAAAACAGATTGTGAAACAAAGTTGTCCAGTGAGTGGAAGAAAAGATATGAAGAGCAAGGAGAGAAAATGCTAAAAGTTGCAGTTTTACAACTCACATTAAAGAAACAGGGTGGAGCCTGTTATCCAATGTGTCAGCAAATAAGCTTCTCAATGAACAAGGAGAATATAATTATTGCAGAAATATAGTAACTGCGATTAGGTTAAATTAATCAAAACAGACTCACTGGTGAGACAGGCGGAGTTTGTGTATTTAGTTTCAGCTCCTTGGGTTGGAGATTGGATCTGATTCACTGTTGAATCAGTTGAATAATGTACAGGAGCTCTGAATTTGAGCTCTAATAGTGAGCACGTGGATAACTCATGAATCCAATAATGGGGTCACAACTGATTATTTGTCAATTCTTTCAGAGCCTTCCAGGAAGTTGGAAAATGGCACGGTAAATAATTTACATTTTGTTCACCACAGAACACACCCTCACAATCAACTTCAAGAAAACAGCTGCAAGTGCATTTATCGAATGTCTTTCACAACTGTAGTTGATCTGAAGCTCTTTTCATGCCACAGAAGAACCTTTGAAATGTAATCACTGTTGTGACGTCATTATCTGTCCACACTGAGACTTCCCATGTATTTGTGAGCTGGATCTCAGTGGAAGGTGTGATGCTACTGTGACTTTAAGAAATGTAGTTTTTAATATGTTCATTGCAGTTATAAGCAGCTTTGTTTTTTTATTGTGGCATCGGCTGTCTGATTAGAGAACCTTTTATTTCAGCTAAATGGTTGAAATGTTTTTTTAAAATCTTGACCTAATGCCCTTTCAAGGAGTTTCTGACATTTTGGATTGTCGTGGGCAGAATGATTGAAAGGTCAAGTAGGATAGTTTTTTTTCCTCTCCCAAGAGTTTTGTCCTTTCGGTTTTGGTTGCTGGTCAGTTAGAATCTGTTTCAACTCAAGACTGGAAGCAGTCTTGCCTCTCTCTCTGGAGTGAAAACTCTGCTGTCGGTGGTTTTCTCGCTAGGAATTTGAGGCAAGGATTTCCTCGCTCACTTGCAGTGGCTTTCAGGCAAAAACAGGCAAAAACAGAGTTTCCTTTTCTCACTTCCTGATATTTTTGGCAACCTTATCTGATACCAAGCTTGTTTGCGTGTATATCAAGAGAACGGCAGCATCCAACCATGATGCATCCAGCATCATGTGAGCATTTGTATTTTCTGTGTTAAACCTGTGGCAAGGATTTTGTTTATGGGAATTGTTTATTTAGCTGTTAAGGTTTAATACAATATCATAGTTGTTTTTTTCTTGTTTGTGCGTGGCAGAGGTTATTGCTCATTTTCTGTCTGTACATGTTAACAGTATTCTTAAATAAACTTTGTTTGATAGAAGCTCCCCAGTAGGTCATTTGAATCATACCTGAGGTCAAACATCTCATGCTCACCCGAGCCAAATTCAAATTGCAAACCTTAAGGTCCAGGCAGACTTCATAAAACACTTTGGAGTTTCTGACCTGAATTATACAAGTACCCCACTGAAACCTGGACAAAGTCAAACAGATCCTGAATATCAATAAACACATGGTTAGTTAGGATCCAATGCCTGAAATAAAACATTGCCTGAAATAAAATAATGATCATCGTGATTGGAAATAATAACTTCAAGCATACGACTGTATAACATGCCCGACACCAACAAGTTCCACTATCAGAGCAGCCAAACCAGCAATGATTACAATAACTCACACAGAACTCCAACCACTGCAAGGATGCGATAGAAAATGGGTTCGACATCAAAGAGTAGAAATAAGAAATCCTCCAGACACATGTTCGCTGATGAACTCTATTGTCCTTTCGTTTTCATTGACTCTGAGCTCACTCACTCAGTGGCACCCTTTATTAATACAAGCGAGTGACACCCACTGAGACCATGAGACTTACGTAAACATTGTTATTAGTTCCACTGATTGGAGTAAACAGATTAGACAGGCACGGAACCTTGATTGAAGAAAAACAGAATTGTTGTATGTACACTTGATGAACACCAGCACAAGCACTGGAATTGAAACATCATGGAACTGGCTACAACAAAGCGACCATTCAACTTCTCATACCTGCTCTGGCTGTTGAAGGAATGGTCCACTCACGTCCATTTCCCTCTCCTTTCCCCATACCTTTTCCCCTTTGGAAAGCATTTAATGGATTCACTGCCCTGCTAGATGCTGCAAAATCTAATAATGGCTTTGTGTGTGTGCGTGCGTGTGTGTGTGTGTGTATGTGTCTGTGTTTGTGTGTGCGTGCGTCAATCTCCTAGATTCTGATTTCCATCTAATATGGATTAAATGAATTTTAGATTCTCTATACCAATGGAACGGTGAGTGAGACCTTTCCATTGTCGTCATCCCTTGTCATTTGTGCTTCAAATCTGCTGAAACCTTTGTAGGGTAAAGAACACTGACTAATAAAATATATGAGGAATCTGTACAAATTTCCTGATAACTTTTCCCTGTGAAATTTCCGGAAGCCACATTGATAATGGAAGCTGCCGAGGTCAAACGGTCACACTGTAATGAGAACCTCCAAGGCGGCCTTCACGACACACGACAGCGCAGAGTCGCTGAGCAGAAACTGATAGCCAAGTTCCGCACACATGAGGACGGCCTAAACCGGGATGTTGGATTTATGTCACATTATCAGTAACCCCCACAGCTTGCCCCTCGTCTTGCATAATCAATAATTATACCAATGAGAACAAATCACTCCAGGTGGTGAGTATAAACTTATCAGTGTTTTGGCGGGACAAAGACAGTGGGGACCCCCTGGGTCCCTAATAAATGAATTTATGATTAAGAGGGACAAACTCATAAAACAGATGATAAAAGGGGGATGGGATTTAGACCACCCACTAGACCCAACAATGAAAATGGTGAGAAAAGGAAAAGAAAAACTAAACTAAGAAAATTGGAGTTCTCTTAGTTCATCAATTGGCCGGATTAATTGAACAGGTTTCAGTCTCGGGTAAGAAATGGGCTGATGTCAAAGCGAAAAGAGAATTAGACAAGCGCAACCAACGTTTAGAGGACCCCGGCTGGGGATCCTTGCCTCCCTATGGGCTGGCCGTACAATCCACGGCACCAGTGGGAGACCCCGGTGAGGAAGAGGTCCATGATCTCGCTCCCATAACTCAGGCCGGGACATTGCAGAATCCCACTGCACGATACCAACCTTTTACCCCTGGAGAAAGACAGCAAGTTCTGACATCCCTGGGAAAGCTCCAGCCCCGGAGCAACAATAGCAAATTTTGGGCAGAACTGGACACCCTTTGGGTTGGACACTAGTTACACTTGCGAGATATACACCAGTTAGTACGGGCTGCTTGCCCCCAAAATATGTGGAGACTAATGAGTGAAGGAGCGTGGCCAACCAATTGGTCCAGAATTACCAATGTTAAACAACAAAGGGGTGAAAGAGCCTCCGAATTTGGGGAGCAACTCTTTAGAATATACCAAGAATGTTGGGGAGAACCCAAAACTGCCCGAACAGATAGAGCCTTTTTACAAGCATTTAAAGATGGGCTGTCATCAGCTCACCAAAAAATCCTTAAAATGGGAGTTCTCAATACCCAGACTCATGATGAATTAGTGGAATGGGCATCTGGAATTAGAGATGGACCAGATGAGAAACCACACCTACAAATAAAACCGGAAAATGTTCGTGCAAACAGTGGAGGAGCTAAACCAAAGGGTGCGTGCCATAATTGTGGAAAACTGGGTCACTTTGTCAGGCACTGTAGGGGTCCAAAAGGGGTCGTGAAGTCTGCGAAATGGCAGATAATGAAGGACGAGGGGATCTGCAGGTCCTCTCATTGACGTTTACTTATCAAAGAAAAAAGCTTTAATAAAGAGGATGCAAAAGGATGGCTGGGATACGTCTCAGACCTTAGAGTAGCAGAAAACGTGGATATATCAAGAAAAGATTAGAGAACTAGAATTAAGAATAAGAGAATTGGAGAAACAAAACCAAGTCTTCGAAGAAAAACAATGGAGAGGGGAAACTGTTCCTCTACCTCCTAGTGAGTCCACACAGGGACCAACCGCTCCTCCAGAGGAGTGGGAAGTGCTAGAATACAACTCAGCGCCAGTAACCCGGAGGGGAACTGGTGCGCAGCCAAAAGCAAAGTTAGAAACCCGTCACCCAGTGTAAAACAGAGATTCAGAGGGGAGATTCAGAGAGTATTAGGGAATGCTCCCACTTATTGGAGCAGAATTACCACAATAAAACAATTAAGAAGAGGGATCAGTGAATGTGAGAATCAAAGGAAAGATAAAGAGGTATCTGGCTTGCCAATGTTGTTCCAAAATCCCGATACGAATGAACAGGAGTGGTGGAATTGACCCAGTGTAGATAATCACCAGACATCTAAGGTAGCCGTCATTGCCCCGATGAATAAGACAGACACCAGCGCCAGTGCCGCTGCAAAGACTACTCAAATCAGGCTAACTTGGTTAGTTTGAAGCGTGATAAGACTAAAAAGGGGAGTAAAGGGTTAAATACCTGCAGGTTGTAAGTTTTTCTCTCTCTCCCGAGGAGAGAGAGAGATGTAATTGCGATCGAGAGCCTCATGTGATGGAATGGGGTATAGCAGATCAATGCGAGTTTAATAAATTACGTTCCCCAGTAAATTTTACGCTAATGCGTCGGACAGAGATTTGGGGAATGTGGGAATAATAGCATTAGATTACATCTGAAGTGTCGTAAGGAGAGTTAACCATTTAAGCACACAGTAGATTCGATCTTGCATCTGCCTGTTTAAAAATAATTAATTAATTTAGTAGGGATATTTAAAAGTGAGAAAATAAATGGATTATTTGGATCAGGCTTTTGTTAAATTTGAAAATGTATTTTTGATAGAACTGATAATGAAAAGATAAATAGAAAGAATTAATCCTGCGTATTTGAAATGATGATTAATCACTTGTTTATATTCCTCTGAGTTATAAGACTTGCAGTAATTTTAAGATATAGTCAAAATTTAACAGAGAAGGGAGTTACATGAGGTAGAATGTCATACTGGGAATTATTATGCTGCCATAATGCATTCTAATTAAAATGTGTTACACGGATCAACCATGAAACTGTATTAAATGACAGACGGGCTAAAAGGGAGTGCCCGCCTATAATACCAAATTGACAAATCAATATAATTAGAGATGAGAGAAATAATTCAGTGGAATAAGTGGGATAAGAAAATGCTGGGGAAGTATTTGTTACAAACGGTTAAAGATTAAAGTGATAGGATTTCTTGAATTTACTTCTGTTTTGAGTTGAATTACAGCTTGGAAGGCAGCAGCATAAAAGCGACTGTTAATCAACGGTCTGTATTCTTAAATGTTTTACTTCCATCCCAATTTAAGATGTTAAGTCTGAATAAATGTTGGAAGCTTCCATGTGTATCTGTGTGTTTAACAACGTGATTGCGTGAATGTTTTGTTGTTGTTCGTTTTAATGTTGAGAAAGGAGTTAAACCTTGGAAGGACCATGTGCTCTTTCCTTGTCTTGAAGTTGAAATTATAAGAGTGTCGTTGAGAAGTTAAAAAATAATAAGTAATTTTGTGAAAAATAGAAAAGCAGGAACAAAAGAATGAGGTGAATATACTGTCTCTGAGTCAGTTTAAAGTCTATCAAATCAGTGAATCATAGTTCTGATTATCCCAAGTTACAGCAGGAGATTAATCAATTAAAACCTCAGTTGTTAATACAAATAAAGATCTTGTCCTTGATTATTTTTAATTTGCATTCGATGCCAACCATTGAACACCATGAATTATTGGAACTTGTGTTGCCGGTTAGTTACCGATATGAAATTCAAGACTTGTGTGATGTTCCGATAACATGCAACAAATTACATCATTTAAATCATCTAACATTGATGATAGTCCTGATAGTGTAACTAGTTAAAACTATATACTGCCGTTGGAATTGTGCCATCTATTGTTCAAGGTTTTCCAAATCTAAGAACACTGCAAAGCTTAAAACCTAGCCAGCTAGGGAGCAAACCAAAACATTTCTAATCAAGTAACTCTTGTTATTGTTATATGTATTGTGCTTGTTATTGTTCTAAAAGTGCAAGGAATTCTGATCTGGAGCTCAGTTTAAAAATGGAAACAGATTAATTTAAAAATTAAATTAAGAGGGTTTTGAGATACCCGAGAAAAATCAAATCCTGAAGAGCCTTAACCAATTTTATAAAATATATTGTGTATTGATAAAAACATAATTCTGTGGGGGAAAGGGCTAGTTATTCCAAACATGTAACCATTCTTTGCCATAATTTGTAATAACTTGCACAATTAACATTAACATGACAGGAAGTGAAACCGGATTAGTTGAGAGAGAGAGAAGGAGTTGGAGACTGGCTTTGCAGCCAGACTCAGAAATCTTGCATCATTTCGGTTATCTGTGTTTTTAAAGAGCTATATATGGCAGCATGCAATTGGCATCTATAACCCGAAACACTGGTGTTTACCTTATGAGACAATCTGTCTATAGAAGGATCATTTCTGCTTAAACATTGCACTTTCAAATGTGGACAACAAATGATCAAATTGGATATAATGTAAGAATACATCATATAAAGATCGGAGCTGTATGGCATGTGATCTTAAAGGGGAAAGCGATGTCTTTTGATAGAATTAGCCAGCTGCAGCCAGTGCAAAGTGTTGTTTGATTCTCACTAAGCCAACTGAAAGGTCTGTTTGTTTCTTCAGAATAAACTCGACTGATCTGAAGTAAATATGCCTTTCTTTAAGCATTGTTTTCAAAATAACGATTATTTTAGAGAAAGGAGAGAGAGAGAGAGAGCAGCCAAAAACCAGCGCTGAGATTGAACAAAACAAAACATCTGTTTCTAAAGCGTAACTAAATTAGATGTTATTATTACATTCAAGCAGTCTCCAGCTACATCAACAACTTGGCCATGAGAAAGTTTGTTTACCTTACATTGTACTGTCAGAGAATGCAGCTAAGTTTCTAAGTTGGACTCAGAATTCCAAGCTGATGAGGCCAAATTAGCTTAAATTAACTTAAAGCATAGCACAATTAATTACATTGGGCAAAAATACTTTGCACTGGCGAAAGCCATACAGACATCGGGGAAAACAAACGTGGATGAAGGTATTGCCCACCATACTAAATGAGATTAAGGGTTGCTACAAACCGAACAACCGGGTTAACCCCTTATGAGCTAATGATAGGATGGACGATGCAATTACCAGAAAGCATCATAACAAGTGGGACCGATGTAGGTCCACTAAAAGATAAAATCAGGAGATATGTTTTGGAACTAAGCACCCAACTAAAAGGGATGCATAAATCGGTAAAAGACAATCAAGAAATTAGAGATGCAGAGAAAGCTTGAAATGCTCCCTGACAGTCCCAACAGTGGGATGTCCCAGTAAAAATATTACCTAACAAATCAGGGCTTGTACAAAAATGAAATGAGCTGTATGAAGTTATAATGAGTAGAGATATCTGTGCCTGTATATACTCAGTTGAATATGCTGAAATTAATTGGAAAATATGTGTCAAAGACTACTTTCCTGGAGTCTATTTTCACTTCTTTATTTCCTAGTTTATCGGCAGTAACCAGTTTCTCATCCTCCAATGCCATGCTGAAGTAATCCTTGGAAGTACCTTTGTTACCCAGGTACAAAACAAACAGATCCAATTGCAAACATTGACCTACAAGCAAGCTGAACGGGTTTGCGGTGTCACGCGTGGGCGATATAGCCTTTGGACCATTGTATAATGGTCACGCGGGATATTAGTAAGTGATAAGATGCTTCTCATGCTGATACTCACAACCCTGGCCCTGTTAGCCATAGCGGGAAAGGATAACTGGAATTATGAAGATTTAGGGATGGGACACAGTGAACATCTCTGCAATGATGACTCTGTCTATTGTATGAACACCTGTGTGTATATGTCTTATCTGTATGCATCACAATCGAATTTGAGCAAGTGCTGGGTCTGTTCACACGTTCCCATGCACGGAGGAAAGGGAGGAATTCCCTTATTTCCTATCCCTTTATCAGCTCCAGAAGTAATTGAATGGGTTTTAAATCAGAATGGAACCCAGAAAGGGTCAAGGAAACTGACATTTAAAACCCCATCGGGTACCACTATGCAGGGTATCAGCAACAGTGATGTTGTTTCAAGGCTAGGGGGCGGAGGGTGCACTTTATCGTCCTTTAAGAAGAATTACCAGCCCAGCTACGACAGATCAGATTCCCCACCCTACTTCATTGTGAAAAATCAACAAAGGGGAGTTATCTGCCTGACAAGAAATGGAACCATACCTGTTGGCCGTAGCTACTGTATACAGCTGATTGATATCACTGATGACGCTGAGGCCATGATACAGGTCACAATCCAGTGCCCCATAGCCACCGTCCCGGTTAATCTCTCCTCCGCTTATATAAGCGCAATGACAGCATATAATGGTGCCTATTTTGTCTGTGGAAACAATGCCTATCCGTGGCTTCCCTGGAATTGGACAGGATCGTGTTATTTGGCATATGTGGTGCCTTATATTCAAGATTACACTGACTTATGGGACCACCCCGAGATACACCTGCTTAGGGCTAAGCGAGCCATTATGGACACAGAATGGTTCTTTATGATAGCCGACCCATTTTTTGGGACGGCAAACGCAGCACAGGAACATATACGGATGGCCTCAACCCTAGAGAAAGTTGCAAATAAGACTAAGGATGGGTTCGAGGAGGTGAGCACGGCCATCTCTGAAATGTCAGCAGAGGTCGTAGCTATTCGAACTGTGGTGTTACAGAACTGATTGGCACTCGATTATCTGCTCGCCTCCCAAGGTGGAACGTGTGCCATAGTTGGCTCGAAATGTTGTACGTATATTCCCGAAGCTTCGGAGAATATAACTCGCTTAGCAGATCATATTAAACAAGTAGCAAAAGCAATTCAGGAAGAAGGGAACCAATATCATGATTATAACCCTCCGGGCTGGCTGGGGCAATGGTTCGGGTTGTGGGGCTCATACCTGATGCATGGATTGATTGTATTAATTGTAATTGTAATTACTTGCTGTGTTTGTATGGCATTATTGAACACCTGTTGCAAAACAGTAACAGCACGAATTGTGACGGTCGCTAGTGTACAGGCGGAGGGGGCAGACCTCCCGACTAAGGAGCGAGGCGCATTCCCCGATAACATGTGGTTCTGAGTTGGTCATAGGGGCCATGTGTAGACCACCTGGCATCCGACCCAAAAGGGGGGAGTGAAGTCGGGAATGGGTTAATAAACTTCAAAACTCAAAGTGTCAAAGTGACCTCTGTGATATTTAGATCTTGTATGAGAAGTGCTGTAGAATTCATTGTTTTGGTTAGAATTAATTGTTTCTTACATTCAGACCAGATAAGGGAAAACCATTGTCTCCTGAATGTATATCAGATTAACTTGTTTGTGCAAAACCTGTGATATTGTTTAGAGGCAATGACGAACGATCACGGCATTGGAGATTGCTCACACAGCGGGAATCTGTATACCGATAGGTATAAAACTCTGTTCTTAACTTATATTCGATGAGAAGGCTGGGGATCCATTGTTAGGAACCTCACTTCTCCCACAATTGTGAAAATAAACCTGCACTTTGATCCACTAATAGTGTCAGAGGTTTTTTTTTACCTACAACACACCTCACACCACATGCGTCACTTCCTGATGAATTCCATGATGTTTTGTTAAGCCTGATACTTTCATGATTTGATATCTGTAGAGAGCATGGAGAGAAATAAGGATGGGGGACTAGAGCAGTCAGAGACAGCGAGGTTGCGAGGGAATCAGTATGAATATTGAGGCTGTGAATTTAGTCATATAAATATTCAGGAGCAGTAGTTCCTGTAACTCTCTCTGACTCATTTTCTTTCTGCCTCTATTTATACCACAGTCTATCTGTCTGTTCATGTAAAAGAAATAGCTTAATGTCACCTTACAAGGAAGCGTGTGTGTGGTAATTCTACAGGTAAATTATCTATAACAACGGCTAGATCACTAAATTAGTGTCAAAGCTAAAAGCAAGACAATTTGATGAAAATGAATGAACATTAACTTTAATTTTATATGTTGATATAATTATTATCAATATTTCAGTGATGTTAAGGTACCAGATCAGAAACCCCAAAGTTTGTTATGAAGCACGACGAGACCCCAACAGTCTTTTTTAATTTTGACTTTCATGTGAGGATCAGGTGTTTCACTCCAGGTGTGATTCTATTGACACACTCGGAAGTTTTCACAATACAATCTTTATTTAACAATATGGTTTGACAATAACACATGAATTAGCTTAACCTTTACCAACTTAAACACTTAAGCATGACAAGATACAATCCTTAACTGCTAAGCTTTCTCTATTAGATCCAATTCAAGCAATTTTCCTCTTAGAGACTTAAATTCCTCTTTAAAATGAGTTAGCACCACAAATGCTAATGTGCTTGCACTTGGGGTGCCAGTCCTGAGGCCTCCAGCACACCTATGGAGAACGTGACAGTGAGAGAAACCCATTTCCCTTGGCAGGAACCAAAGAGCAGCCTCCAGAGTGAGATAGAGAGACCTCTTGCATCTTCCAGAACCCATCAGTAACTCCCTGTGCTTCCCTGTAGGCTTGGCCCCTCCCCTTAATTACATGACGTTGTCAATCAACCTAATCAAAACTCGACTGTGAAACCTCAGGGGAAAAACTAAATAAACAAAAATGCATGAACTCAGATTAAAACAAACACATCCCGAGCTAAAATCAATCATTAGCCTGCATTCTCAGCATGTGAGCTGCCTGGTGCACAGTCAGTTCGGCATCATATGAGATTAGTCATGGCATTCATCATCTCCAGACTCCCAGATTGCCTGGATCCACTGCATTTGACCTATCACTGCAACAGGTCCACAGCAGACACCATCTCCCTGGCCCTACATGCAACCAAAGACACTCATGTCAGCTTCCTATTTATTGACTACAGCTCAGCCTTCAACACCATTATCCCAACAAAACTCATCTCCAAACCCCGTGGCCTTGGGTTCCTCCCTCCAAGACTGGATCTGAGACTTCTTAACATGCAGACCACAATCCGTAAGGATAGGCAATGACACCTCCTCAACAATTATCCTTAACATTGGTGCCCCGTGAGGCTGTGTCCTCAGCTTCTGACTATACTCATACAGTTATGACTGTGTGGTCAAATTCCACTCCGACTCCATTTTCAAGTTTGCTGATCACACCTCTGTAATGAGTTGGATCTCAAACACTGACCAGACGGAGTATAGGAAACAGATAGACAATCGGGTGAAATGGTGTGATGGCACTAATGTCTCTGTCAGTGTTAGCAAAATGAAGGAGATATTCATTAACTTCAGGAAACGTAGTGGAGGACATGTGCCCGTGGAAATGATCGAGAGTTTCAAGTTTCTAGTTATTCAGATCATGACCAATCTGTCCTGGTCCCCCAAGCTGATGCGATAGTTATGAAAACCCACCAACACCTCTACTTTCACACGAGGCTAAGGAAATTTGGCATGTCTGCTACGAGTCTCATCAGGTTTTACATATGCACCACAGAAAGCATCCTTTCTGGAGTTATCACAGCTTGGCCTCTGCTCTGACCAGGACAACAAGAAACTACAAAATGTTGTAAAATTAGTCCAGTCCATCACAAAAAACAGCCTCCCATCCAATGATTCTGTCTGCACTTCCCGCTGCCTTGGAAAAGCAGCCAGCAGAGTCAAGTACCGCACACACCCCGGACATAGTCTCTTTCACCTTCTTCTATCGCGATAAAGATACAAAAAAACTGAGAACACATAGCACCCAACTCAAGAACAGTTTCTTTCCTGCTGCCATCAGAATTTTGAATGGAGCTACCGTATATTAAGCTGATCTCTCTCAACACCCTAGCTATGACTGTTACCCTACAGTCTGCACACTCATCTTTCCACTTCCCCTATGTACTCTATGAACAATGTGTTTTGTCTGTATAGCATGCAAGCAAAATACTTTTGTCTGTATTCCCATTACATGTGACAATAATAAATCAAGTAAAATATGAAAAAGAGCTGAATTTTAAACATACCCCGACAAGAAACATGATATAAATACATTGCTTAAAGGCACAGCACCATCACACACACCCTTTAAAAGTGAACAATATAAAAAGATGACTTCATTTTTCAAAACCTCTAGTTTCCACACCATTAGTACTCTCTAATATGCATGTGTATATGTATTACACATACACACAAACACACATGTATATTATATGTATATATATATAAAATACTTTTCCTCAGCATGCAAACATAACAGTCGTATCGTCCAGCTCAGTGCTTCTCTTCCAATATCGAGCATCCATTCTTCTTTCAAAGTCATGATAAAGCAATCACGTTCTCTCTTCCTTCTTTTCTTGACGCACTGCTGTTGTTCAGCTGTTGGTTCTTTCTTTTTAAAACCTCCTTCTGCTCTTCATCCTGCTTTGATTCCAAATCCGAGCTCGATTCTGTTGTCATAATTATCATGATCCGGAGGGTGAAATTTTACATTGAATGCAAACTGGCACAAACCACTTTGGATTTGCTTTTCTTTTCTTCACTGAATGCAACAATTATTTTCAGTTTCAGAGTCCCAAAATGTCAAAGCAAAATGATTTTTGCATAGGGTTAAGCTGTTCGCAGACATTGTCAAAGCATACCTGCCCTTTGTACGCTGTCTTAGCTTCACATGTATGCGTCCAGGGCCACCCAGAATGTTTGCTTTATCACTGTCCCCTTGCTTGTTAACTGACCTTACTTCCTCTGTCAGGCAACTCCACCTTCTGTTGCAAAATGATAGCTCAAAGTTTTTTCAAGTCTCCAATTGTATAGCTGTCTGTTCCAAGATAGTTTATTAATTCCTTTGTTTATTCTGGATCTTCATCATCATTTTCTGCATGTTCCTTGGAAAAGATATATAGCAGATTGACTTCTTTGGTGTCAGGATTTGTTGTAATTATCTTTTGCACGATCATTTTGGCAGTCATGCTGTTGTCGAAACCATCGTAAGTTACTCGAACCTCAGCTACGAAAAGTCTTGTTTTTCTGGGTATCCATGTCTGTGTAAACTGCATAGATTCATTATCCCAGCAGTTCATTTTGAATGATGGTAACGTTTCATCAAAGTCTTACTTCACGTCGTTGTCCTTTTCTTCTGCCTGTGGTAGTAAAATACTTCTGCTCCTCAATCTCCATCTCGAGATCACTTATGACTTGGGGCAGCAGGGTGACACAGTGGTCAGCACTGCTGCCTCACAGCGCCAGGGTCCAGGTTCGATTCCTGGCTCGAGTCACTGTCTGTGCAGAGCTTGCACATTCTCCCCATGTCTGCGTGGGTTCCCTCTGGGTGCTCCGGTTTCCTCCCACAATCTGAAAGACATGCTGGTTAGGTGCATTGACCCGAAAGGCGCCGGAGTGTGGCGACTAGGGGGAATTTCACAGGAACTTAATTGCAGTGTTAATGTAACCCTTATTTGTGACTAATAAATAAATTTACTTTGCTTACATTCTGATTGAGCTACATTTTTCTTTTCCAACTTTAGCAGTTTTACATGGCACTCATTTGCCTCCATTCGTGTCTTCATTATCTGAGATTTGTAATTTGTTTGAGACTTTTGGCTGCTGCATCTCATACTGAACAAATATCAACTTCTCCTTCTGAACCCGTGCCAACCTGAGTGGATTCAGTCTATACGAATATTGCTCAAATGGAACAGATTTTTTTCTGCATCTACATCATGCACAATTACTTCAGTACTTTCCAGTTTGTTCACACATATATCTTCATGTGTTGTCATAACTCTTTCAGGTAATTTTGATTTTCCTCTGGAAGATAGCTCAGTAATTTATCCCAATTTTTGATTCCTTCCCCATTATCCAATTTAATTTCAGGAATGTCAAATTCAGAGTCATCTGGATTGGTTTCCTCATTCTGAGTTGTGACAACCAACACATCCTACTTCTGCTTTCCTTCCATCTCAAAATATAATTTGAGCAGATTCACATGGCACACTCTGTAAGTTTCCTTCTATCTGGCATTCTTATCAAATAATTCAACTTACTTAATTTTATTTTGAGTTGATATGGCCCACGAAGCCTTGTTTTTAATGGTTCAGTTGCCACTGATCATAATACTAACTCGCAAAACTACAATTCTTTAATTTCTGATCTGCTTATTTTTTCATTGCATGCTGTACCGTTTTCAATGCTATCTCGCCAACCCACCAGCCCTCGTGAATCTCTCCCGAAAGTTTGATACATAGTCCAACAATGTAGTCTCAGAATGCTGACTCAACAATTTCTCCTTGATCAAGTTAAGTGGCCTTCATTTCTCATGGCACGGTGGCACAGTGGTAAGCACTGCTGTCTCACAGCTCCAGGCACCTGGGTCCAATTCACGGCTTGGGACACTGACTGTGTGGAGTTTGCACATTCTCACCGTGTCTCCGTGAGTTTCCTATGGGTGTTCCGGTTTCCTCCCACATTCCAAAGATGTGTATGTTCGGTGCATTGGCCTAGCTAAATTGCCCCTCAGTGTCCCGGGGTGCATAGGTTAGAGGGATTAGCGGGGTGAATATGTGGGGTTACGGGGATAGGGCCGAGTTGGGATTGCTGTCAGTGCAGACACGATGGGCCGAATGGCCTCCTTCTGCACCGTAATAACTCATTGATTCTATGATTCTAACACTGGGAAATTGATCAAGGTTCCGAGGCTAACAATAGTGGGAGTTCAGATGAGGTATTCTAGATTTTCAATGTTCAGTGTTTGGTCGAGGTGTCGTCCCTCCCGTCTTTGGATGCTTTGCGGAGAGTAAGGTGCTAGAAGGTGTGCTGAGTTGGAAAAATATCAGTCTGCAGACATTCGGACTCAGTTTGAGTAACACAAACTCCATGGTCTCATCCAGTGGCTTGCGTTTCAAGTCTGGCACAGTGGCTTCATTCGCCGGATAACCAACTGGATGCAACAACAACAATGTACCTTTAAGACTTGATTACCTGTAAAGACTCGCATTCCAACCATTATTTTGTAAATTGAGTTTGTGACTTTATATGCCCTGTTTGTGAACAGAACTCCCACTCACCTGATGAAGGAGCAGCGCTCTGAAAGATCGTGGCTTGTGCGACCAAATAAACCTGTTGGACTTTAACCTGGTGTTGTGAGATTTCTTACTGGGGGCCAGTGCCATGGCACTAACTGAGACGGCAACTGACTCCCAGGCCGCATTGCCGTCAGCCCCCCCCCCCCCCCCCCCCCACCCGCCCCCCGCCGGTCTGCATCCTGCTAGGGGGAAGAGGGTGACCCGAACTGGCTCTGCCGCAACCAGCAGCCTCCCGGTATCGCCCTCAGTAAGTCAGGGGACTAGTCTTGTGCTCATTTTTTCTTGCACTGCCTATCTGCCTGTCCATCCTTGGGGATTTTTTGGTGGTCTGGCTGCAAAAGATGGGAGGGAAGGGGACGGGGTCACTTTGCCTGCGATCGATGGGGGGTGAGGGTGGGGCTGCTGCCACTCTGCCTGCGATCAGAGGGCGGAGGGCAGCCTCGATGGGGGAGTGGGGGATAAGGTTGTCAGTAATGTTGGGGGGTCCAATGTCCGTGGGGGACAGGGGGAGATATTATTTGGCCCAGGAGGGATGGGGCAGGGGAAAAGCATTATTTTATTTTATTTTCTCTGCGCATGCACAGTTGAAGGCTCCAATCGGAACGATTGGGTTTCCGCCTTGTTCAGCCTGTTCTTGTTCTTTTCCAAACATCTGATCAAAAATTGTTCCTTTTGTAACTTTCTTATCTTTACTCTTTAATTTCTCCTCTTGTCTTAACCTATGACTTTGTGACCTTGTTACTACACAATCCGGAAAAATCCCAGGATATGCATCCTTCAAAAACTCAGTTGTTTGATTTCCACTGGCTTTTCAACCACAGTAGGAATCGTTCCCACCTGTGATCCAGCTACACAATTACCCAAGATACACTGTATTCCTAGACAAGATAATTCCTCTGTTACTCCTATTCCAACTTTACCACTCTTCACTTGACTCTCCAACCTCTCCTTATATAATGGAACACTACTCTTCTCACCATGAATTCCATAAGTTATCACCTTTTCTGGTAATACTCCTTCCAAACTGCATAACTCCTATCTCTTATCATCTAAGATTGACTTGCTCCTGATTCTCTCCCTCCTGGCACATGAGTAAACTTTACCCGCACAAGTGAACTCTTAAGAGAGATCTGGCACCTTCTTATCAATCAACTCCTGGTCAAGCTGTACATTCTTTTGCACCTCTTTCACTTTAATTGGGGTTTCCTTTACCACTTTAACAGAACCCATTGGCTTATCCTATTTTATCATGTCAGTCGTCCCAATGCTTTTCTTAAAACACCAACGCTGCGACTTTGCGTGGCTTAATTTATTACAGTGAAAACTTCTGAGGCTTTTAATTTCTCTTCCACCCTCCTGTTTCCTTTTTAACCTGAGGAACACTGTCCTTATTATCTCCCACGAGAACTTCCTTTACCTTTAACACCTGAGAATTTCTCTTTTCCCCAGTTTCTATCCCTCAGGCTGAAAATGATGTCGGAAACCAAACTTTGATTTATAAACTAATTCGTAATCATCTGCCATTTCTGCAGCTAACCTCTCAGTTTTAACACTCTGCTCTTCCACATTAAATTCTCATTACCTCAGGAAGTACATTTTTAAACTCCTCCAAAATAATAATTTCTCCAAGAGCTTCTTATGCCTGGTCTATTTTCAAAGCCCTTATCCATCTACCAAATTACTCTGTTTGATCCTTTCACGTTCTATGTACTTTACCAGGTTCTTTCCTTAGAATTCTAAAGTGTTGCCTGTCGGCTTCTGGCACTGGTTCATATGCACTTCAGATGCATTTTTTTCACTTCATCACAAATCCCAGATATCTCCTCTGAGAATGATACAAACACTTCACTAACTCTACCTACCAGCTTTGTTTTAATCAGTAATTCCTACATGGTCTGTGGTCATTTCATTTGTTTAGCCACTTTCTCAAAGGAAATGAAAAAGGCTTCTAAATCCTTCTCATGAAACTTTGGCAATACTTGGACATATTTAAATATATCCCTTCCAAGCTTTTGACTCCGACACTCTCGCACTTCTTCACCATCCTCATCACTATAGTCAAAATGTACTTTTCCCTTGACCTCCGCCAATTTTAACTGATGTTCACTTTTTATTGTCAGTTTCTGAAGTTCAAATTGTTTCCATTATTCTTTCTGCCTTGTCTGCAATGCAGGCAGTCCATTTCTTGTGCTGTTTCTTCCTCCCTTTCTCCGTTTTTTTTCTATGGCAATGGCCTCCCTTTCTTTTATTTTGAATTCAAACTGCTTTAGTTCTTTGCGATGTTCAAGCTGTGCATTTGTAAATGAATTCTCGCCATTTCCAGTGATTCTGACTGTGTTTCTGGCCGTTTTAAATGCTGAGTTATTGCCACAACAACCGCCCCCCCCCCTCCCCCACTTTTTACACCATCAGGTAATGTCAGTTGCAACATTTTTGCCAATTGCAAAAGTTTTATTTTAGTCACCTTTTGGAAACCACCCTGCTTGACATCTTCCAATCCCAGGAACTTTTTACCCTCTGAAAGAGCTATTATTCCACAAGGCACTCCCTATTTAAACCTGAACACAACACCCAAAAAGAAAACACAAATATGCTCACCAGTCACTGTCTTTGAGTCCATTAATCCCAAATTAATCAAGAAATAGATTTTAATCCCAGACGAGTCCCCAATTGTTATAATTCAGGTCAAGAACTGCACAGTATTTAATGAAGTCGCCTGGATATTAAATTTTGCAATTTGAATTTATTTAGGTTAAGGATGAGATGCTCCATTTCAGGTATGTTTCAACTGACCTACAAGGGAGCTTTTATCAAACAAATATTTTTTTTCAAACACAGTTGACATGTGTGGAACAAAAATGTACAATAACCTTTACCAATTACAAACAAGAATAACAACAACCATGATATTGCATAACCCTTAATGTATGTAGGAAATGTTCCAATCAAACAAACTTCCCTAAACAAAAACAAAGAACAAAGAAAATTACAGCACAGAAACAGGCCCTTCGGCCCTCCAAGCTTGCACCGACCATGCTGCCCGATTTAACTAAAGCCCTCTACCCTTCGGGGGACCATATCCCTCTATTCCCATCCTTTTCATGTATTTGTCAAGACACACCTTAAAGGTCACTACCGTATCTGCTTCCACTACCTCCCGCGGCAACAAGTTCCAGGAACCCACTCCTCTCTGTGTAAAAAACTTGCCTCATACATCTCCTTCAAACCTTGCCCCTCGCACCTTAAGCCTGTGCCTCCTAGTAATTGACTCTTCCACCCTGGGAAAAAGCTCCTGACTATCCACTCTGCCCGTGGCTCTCATAGTCTTGTAGACTTCTATCAGATCACCCCTCAACCTCCGTCGTTCCAGTGAGAACAAACCAAGTTTCTTCAACCTCTCCTCATAGCTAATGGCCTCCACACCAGACAACATCCTGGTAAATCTTTTCTGTACCCTCTCCAAAACCTTGCCACACGTTTAGTGCAGAAAATACAAATGCTCACGTGATGCTGGAACTTAACTCTTTGGTTGAATTCTGCACCTCTCTTGATGCACACACAGGCACGCTTGGGAAGGGGTAGAGAACGGCTCTAGGTACTAACTTGCAACTCACCAGCTGCAGAATTTTCACTCGCGGAAGGCCAGGAATCCTTGCTTCCCGCTAGCCAGCAGAACGTACAATATCAGGGAGTGAGAGAGAGCCAAACACAGCTTTTCAGTTTGATGTCCACACTCCTTCGAAGCTAAAGCAGCAGCTCAAAACTGAAAGCAAAAGAACTCCTGTCACCTTACCTGTCAATCATTCTTCCCCAAACAATGCAAGGGCATAAAAAATCCCAGAAAGTACCTGAGGCCCGGAGTAAAAATAAACAAATCCCAATTTAAGGCATTGACGCAGCAATGAAAGGACTTGTAGCAGACAGCCCAGCAACAATGAGAAAAAAACGAACCTGTTATAGCTGCAGAGAACATGATTTTAAAAAAACATTTCTTAAAGGTACACTAACGTCACAGCACCACACATGTGCGTTGGGACAACACGCAGGTCCTGATGCAAGGACATGCATGGTGGAAGCGCCAAGTTGAAACAATTTTGTGAAAATCTGCTCTGTTTCCATTAGAAAACTGCTGTTTCCAAGCAAGGTCTCAACAGAAGATCCCAAGCTGGCCCCATTATAAGAGAGCGTGGATAGAGTTCTCCTGTGTCGCACTGGAGCCTCCGTATTGCAGAAAGCCGAAGGCTTCTTCTCCCATTGGGAACTGGATGTCAACTTTTGAACAAAGGTATGCAGCATGCTGCTGTGCAGAGGGACCTGGGTGTCCTTCTGCAAGAATCGCAGGGAGTTGGTTTGCAGGTGCAACAGGTAATTAAGAAGGCAAATGGAATTTTGTCCTTCATTGCTAGAGGATTGGAGTTTAAACACAGCGAGGTTACGTTGCAGCTGTATAAGGTGCTGGTAAGGCCACACCTGGAGTACTCTGTACAGTTTTGGTCTCCTTACTTGAGAAATGATATACTGGCACTGGAGGAGGTGCAGAGGGGACTCACTAGGTTGATTCCAGAGTTGAGAGGATTGGCTTATGAGGAGAGACTGCGTAGAAAGGGGCTATACTCATTGGAATTCAGAAGAATGAAGGGAGATCTTATAGAAACATATAAGATTAAGAAGGGAATAGATAAGTTAGAAGCAGGGAAGTTGTTTCCACTGGCAGGTGAAATTAGAACTAGGGGGCATCGCCTCAAAATAAGGGGAAGCAGATTTAGGACTGAGTTGAGGAGGAACTTCTTCACCCAAAGGGTTGTGAATCTGTGGAATTCCCTGCCCAGTGAAGCAGTTGAGGCTACCCCATTGAATGTTTTTAAGGCAAGGATAGATACATTTTTGAACAGTGAAAGAATGAAGGGTTATGGTGAGCGGGCGGGTAAGTGGAGGTGAGTCCACAAAACGATCAGCCATAATCTTATTGAATGGTGGAGCAGGCTCGAGGGGCCAGAAGGCCGACTCCTGCTCTTAGTTCTTATGTTCTGATGTAAGAGAGCAAAAATACTTCTATATTTGGCAGCCCGGGGCTTTTTGCCACTAATCGGAAGTTATGGGTCATTGTTAAACTGAATTCTGAATTTATCACATATGAATTTGGAAATTGGGTTTGTGAGTGGAACTCTGCCTACAAAGAGCAAAAGAGACAACATGACTGTTGGTTTAAATAAAATATTATTTTCTGTGTTAAAAAAACTGGAAACTAGGAGAAAATGAAACACAGGACTTGAGTTATGACAATGCTATCATGCGCAGATGCTGATAATGTTGTTACATTGGGTGATTTTGTTTTGGTTAAGTTCTTGTAATTATGCGATACAATGTGTAATTGTGAAATAAGCAGAGGCTCCGTGCATGATGTAACACGTTATGTTGTGAGGTATTTGTGACAATTAGTTTGTATGAAGTGGATGCAACACCAGGGTAAAGAAAACTTCATGGTTATGAAGTAAGCAAGGCAGAGGAATACTAATGCTACATTTTCCAGGGCCCCAAATGTGATCTCGACACCTGTCACTGACTGGAATTTGTTCATGAGGCGACACATGTGGTGTGTGGGGAAATACAGTGGACGGTGTGTACATGGATCTTCAGAAAGTTTGAGTAAGGGGGTGATTCTCCCATGCCACTGCGCTAATTTGTTAATGCGGCAGATTAGGAGATTCGCATGTTGGCCAATTCGCAGGATTCTAGCGAGCGTTCGCGCCGCAATTGCACCTCCCAAGCCCAGATTTCCAGTGGCGTCTGCGCAATGCTGGAAATTGGCTGGGAGGAGGGGCTAATATTTAAATAGCCTTTAAAATAACAGCGGGCCTGGGACTGAATTCTCCCGGCCCGCTCGCGTCTCCCACACCGCCACTATTTCACTCCAGCGGGGTTTGCACTCGCTCCTCATTTTCAGGGAAATAATGGGACAATCCCCCTGGAGTGAACGGGGGCAATCAGGGCCCCCAAGGCGACGGGCAGCGGGGGATAGTGACCTCTGTAAATGGGCACCCTGGCAGTGCCAACCTGTACCCATGTCCAGGGGGCACCTTGGCACTGCCTCCTGGGAATGGGGCAGTGCTAGGGGGCGAGGCCAGCTGGGGGCAGGGCCGAGGGGGGCAATCTGTCGAGGTGGGTGTTCCGGTGCCACTCTGCATGGGGATGGATCGGGGCAGGATGAAGCCCAGCGAACAGGGCAGCCTGGGAGGGTGGTGGACAGCATGGGTGGTCTGCCGGAGAGGGGGTCTGCCGGGTGGGGTTCTTCCTCCCTGGGGTCTGCGAGGAGTGGGAGAGATTGTTACTGCTGGGGACGCGCTGGATATCGGGGTGCTCCAGGACGTGAGAGCGTTTGGGGCTGCCCTGGGAATGCCCTTGCGGGTCGCGATCAGGCTGTGGGGGTGGGTGGTGTCGAAATCTCGACTTCCAAATTTGACTTTAGCATAAACACACGTTAACACAAGATACTTAACTGACAGATTGTCTTTATTTCATTTGATAGCAAGTGGGGAGGTTCTTGACAAATGGGTCAGAGACACCACTCCACCGGACAAAGAAAATCATCCTGGTTTATACAGTTCTGCAGCTCACAGTCAGTTGGACACAATCCAAAGAAAAGTGTTACAAATGATATACTTTGAATATTGATCCAATAGAAAAAATACTGAACCACCCTGATCTATGAGATCATGATAACTCGTGTGATACTCCAATATATCACCCCTAAGCCTGTCCTCTAGTCTCTTAGTCAGACATCATATCTCTATTTTGATAGCAGCCTCACAAAGCATCTTCATTCAAACAGTCTCACATGGGCACCTCTTAATTGATAAATGGGGCCTACAAAAGCCAGGAGTATTTAATGGCCTTGTCAGTGAGGTCAGTGAATCTCGAAGGAATGTGGTCAACTCAACTTGCCTTCAGGATATTTCCCAATTATAGCCTTGATAAGTTTGTTTTGAGCCATCATAATGAAACACATGTATATATTGCTCAGCAATTCAATGACTGAGCTTTTTATCACACCTACAATTTTGAGGGGTATCATCATGATACCATTAATTCTTGTCAGTTCCCACTAGGTCCCTTACCATAACTTTTTTGTTCGCTGAGACATTAATGTCTTTCTGACTGTTAAGATTAGAAACTGCGAAGGCAGCTTCATTAAAATTCACTCTTGTATCAGTTGTTTTCGATCAAGTGTCTGGTAAAGCAAATAAGTGTCCTTTATGGCCTTGTGATTCCAATAACTGGGTGCTTTAAAGGAATGTATCTAACATATGTTTAGTATCCACTGTGATGCAACTGTACATCAAAGTTTATTTGTTTAACTTCTAAAAATGTATAGAAGATATATTTATATGTATGGACTAATTAAAGGTATTACATGTACCTTTAAAACTACAAAGCATTTAAAACACCTCATTACAATTACGAACAAACTTGCTCCCCTTTGATTTAAAGTGAATTCTACATCTAAGTTGATTAAACAAAATCCCTAGCAGAGTCTGCCACATTTATCGTGGCCCTTTTCTCTTCTATCTTTCTACATTGGAGAGCAAAATGCAGGCTGACAGTTTGGGGCCACTGCGCATGAACAGAGGACCGGAACTGTCAGCCTCCGGTGTGAATAGGCCTCACCCCCCGAGCTTCAAAAGATAGTTCCAATTGTGATCTCTGCATTATAGTGTGAGAGATTCTCGTCTGAAGTTGCACTGAAAAAAACAGCTTTGCCGCGAATCCAACACTTCAAACTTTTTAGGGAGAATCGTGGCCAAAGATACCACACAGGTTTCAACTGGAGAAAATGAAATCAGGGGGAGGGAAGCAAACTGTTTAGATGGGAAGAAGCAATGGGAGTTTCTCCGAGTGCTTGGAATGAGGCAGTGGAGATCCAGAGGGTTTTGCTCTGGACTCAACCCTGTTAACTTTACACAATAATCTGGATACAAAGCTCGAAACAGTGGTGTAGAAATTTGCAGACAATATTAAAATAGGAAGCATCGTCATGAATTCTGAAGCTCAAAGCAACGTGGCTGAGATAAATGGGCCAATGAGTAACAATGGAATTTAATGTCAGTCAGTGTGAGGTTTTACATTTCATTGAAAACATATTTGGAATGGGGGAAAGCTGGATGATATCAAAAAGCTGAAAGGTTTGGGGATTTTGGCTCCCAACATTAAAAACAGCTCCTCAAGTGGATCAAGATAAAGAGCCAATGAGATACTGACTTTTACGGCAGTATGTATCGAATATTAAAGTCAAGACGTAATGGTGAATTTAGATAAAACCTCCATAAACCCACATTTAGAGAAATATTTGTGGATTTTGATTTCCCATTACAAGAAGATGTTGCTGCGATTCAGAGGATCCAACACAGATTCCCCAATATGTTTCCTGGCATTGTAAGGTGTTGTCTTGTCGAACAGTTTACTGAGTTCAGACATCTGGAAGAAAGAATTGGACACAAGGGCCCTTAACTTCCTCAGCGTGGGAATCAGTGGTGGAGTGACATTCCGTAACGACTCACATGCTTGAAACAGGAACCCCCCAATATCCCACACTCAGGAGCCAGGTGGTTATGGCCCAAAGAGTTTCAATTGATTTTAAGTTCGAGTGACTGGATCAAAAGCCACATATGTACGAACAAGAGCAAGTAGTCAGTTCGGCAGTGATTCAACATTGATGTTTAATTTGTGACTGACCATTTTGGCCTTGATTCCAGCTCCAAATACCATTTAAAGATATTCAAAGTGAGCTCCTCATATTACCCACCCTCCAGGAGATATTAGTGCCTTTGCTCATTCCTTCTGTCTTTGATTAACCAGGCCTTTATCTCCTCTTCCCTTCACCCATCCTGTGCTGCTCCCATGATGAGTTCCACAACTCCTTTCATACATCCCAGCCGGGATTTTCCCCAATTCACATGAAAACGGGATTTAATTTCACTGATTATTTTTAGTGTGATTTTCAGATTGAATCTCCAACACTCTGAACTTCACAGAATGGTCGAGTGGGATTCCCTCTGAGAATCTGGGTGCGGGGTCTATTCCCACTGGAGAAGTTGGCAGCATAGCGCTGAGCGGGCCACTGCACATGCGCCAATCTGCCAGTCCAGAGATCGGTGCATGCGCAATGGCCCCACATTGCCGGCCTCCTGATTGCGAGCCAGCCCGATCACTGGCCTTCCTTGCAACCCCCCATCGATGTCCTTGCAGAGCCCCAAATCCCCCGAACATCTACCTCCTAAACCTCCTCGGGCAAGCCCCAATACCCCCATCCGCGGCCATCCCCCATCTCCCCGAGAACACTAAGCATGCTGGTACATCAAATTTGGTCAGTTTTTAAGTTTATTACAAATTACAGCAAAATGTAGCAGAGTGACATGAATATTAACAGTGTGAAGAAAGACAGATAAGAAGAGAGCCTTGGACAATTGCTTTCTTACCAAGGTGATTGGACACAATTTTAAATTATGAAATGAAGGGACAGGACAGACAGAAACAGGCTATAGAGGATAATTGGACATAGATGTAAGATTAATTGGAAGAGAATTGGACAAGAGCAGGAGATACATTTAAACACAGAAGAATGCGCGTCTTTGGAATTAATACTTGTATCTCGATACTGTCCCAAATTGGGGTCAGATCATTGGGTTTTTGGCATTTTCTCAATGGTGGGGCAACTCTGCATCCTGTGAGGAACCAACAGTTCATTGGAGATGGCCACCATGTGATAGTCCAGGGGGATATCACAACCAGAGACTGAGGATCCCACAGATGGGGACACGGGCAGGAAAGGTCCCACTTTTTAAATGTATTTTTGTGAACATTTCCTGCCCAGTTCCTGAGGTTTCTTCCTGGCTGAGCAGTGAGAATCTCTCCCAATGGAGAGACAGAGCGGCAGCATCAGGAGCCTGGCTTAGAATAGTGAAAACACCCGTGACCAATTAGAGCCCAACACCCAACCTGTTTATCATTTGTTGAGAAGTAGAATCCTTATCATCCTTGTCAATCATTCCTGCATCCTCCTTGGTGCTTCTATATCCTTTTGATAATGTGGTGACCAGAACCATACACAGGGCTCCAAGTGCTGTCTGAGCATGCTTTGTACAGGTTTAACTGCAATTCTCTAATATTTATTTCCAATTCTCGAGAATTAAAACCGAATGATTGGTTTACTCCAGTAACAGACTTAACACTTTGCTCACCAAAAATCTGAGATCTCTTTGCATCTCTGCCTCATTTAGATTCTTATTTTCCATCTTTTATCTGATCTAATGATTCTGAGCACATTGTAAAACAATAGACCTAAGGATTGGGAGCAGTTTAAAATTCAGCAAAGGAGGACCAAGGGATCGATAAAGAAGGCAAAAATGGAGTATGAAGGAAAGATGGCAGGGAACATAATAACTGACTGTCAATGTTTCTATAGGTATCTAAAGGGAAAAAGATTGACAAAAATGAATATAGGCACCTTACAGTCAGAAATGGGCAAATTCATAACGGGGAATAAAGAAATGGCTGAGGAATTAAACTTGTGCTTTGCTTCAGTCTTCACAAAGGAAGACATGAATAATGTGCCAGAAGTGCTGAGAGAAACATGTTCTAGTGAGGAGCTGAAGGAAATCAGCATTAATAGACAAATGGTTTTGTAGAAATTGATGGGACTGAAGGTGGATAAATCTCCGGGTCTTAATAATCTCCATCCCAGAGTACTTAAGGAACTGACTCTGGAAATAATAGATCCATTGGTGAATATTTTCCAAATTTCTTTGGACTCTGGAATAGTTCCTACAGATTGGACGGTAGTTAATGTCAGCCCGTTATTCAAAAAATGAGATGGAGAGAAAGCAGGGAACTATAGACCTGTGAGCCTAACGTGGGTCCGAGGGAAGTTGATAAAGTCTCTGATCAAGGATTTCATAACTCAGCCTTTGGAAGGCAGTGGTATAATCAGACAAAGTCAGCATGGATTTACAAAAGAGAAATCATGCTTGATGAATCTATTGGAATTTTATGAAGATGTGACTCGTAGAGTTGACCAAGGAAAGCCAGTGAATGTGGTTTATTGAGACTTTCAGAAGGCTTTCGACAAAGTCTCACATAACAGACTATGTAAAGTTGAAGCACAAGCCATTGCAGGTAATGTCTTGAGATGGATAGAAAGCTGGTTAGCAGATAGGAAGCAAAGAGTTGGCATAAATGGGTCCTTTTCTGATGGGCAGTCAGTGACTAGGGGGGTTCGCAGGGATCTGTGTTAGGACCCCAGCTGTTCATATTATATATCAATGATTTGGAAGAAGAAGCCAAATGTATTATGTCCAAATTTGCAGATGATACAAAGTGGGATGGGAGGGTGAGCTGTGGGGAGGATGCAGAGATGCTTCAGCGTGATTTGGGCAGGCTGAGTGTGTGGGCATCTGCATGGCAGACGCAGTATAATGCGGATAAATGTGAATTATCCACTTTGGTAGCAATAATAGAAAGATAGATCATTAAATGAATGGATGTAAATCAGGTAAGCGTTCTCCAAGGCGGCCTTCACAACACACGACAGCGCAGAGTCACTGAGCAGAAACTGATAGCCAAGTTCCGCACACATGAGGACGGCCTAAACCGGGATGTTGGATTTATGTCACATTATCAGTAACCCCCACAGCTTGCCTCCTGGGCTTGTAGAATCTCACTAGCTGTGCTGTCTGGAGACAATACACATCTCTTTAACCTGTGTTGAATGCTCCCTCCACCCACATTATCTGTACCTTTAAGACCTGGCTGGCTGTAGAGATTTGCATTCTAATTAGTATTCTGTAACTTGATTTCGGTGTCTGTGCACTGTTGGAGAACAGATATCCACTCCATCTGACGAAGGAGCTGTGCTCCGAAAGCTTATGATATTTGCTACCAAATAAACCTGTTAGACTGTAACCTGGTGTTGTGAGACTTCTTACTGTAAATTTAGACAGCTGGATACTCAACGAGACATTGGGGTCCTTGTGCATTAGTCGCTGAAAGTAAGCTCGCAGGTACAGCAGGCAATAAAGAAGGCAAATGATATGTTGGCCTTCATAGTGGGAGTATTTGAGTGCAGAGATAGCGATGATTTTCTGCAACTGTATAGGGCATTGTTGAGGGCATAGTTGGAATTTGTGTGCAGTTTTGGTGTCCTTATCTGAGGAAGGATGTCCTTGTTATCGAGGGAGTACAGCGAAGATTTACCAGGCTGATTCCTGGGATGGCAGATCTGTCATATGAGGAGAGGTTAAGTTGGTTAGGATTATATTCATTCGCATTTAGAGGAGTGAGAAGGAATTGCATCAAAAGTTATAAAATTCAGCATGTTTTGACAGAGTAGAATGAGAAAGAATGTTCCCAATCGTGGGGGAGTCCAGAACTAGGGGCTGTAGTTTGAAGATAAGGGGTAAACATTTTCGAACTGAGGTGAGGAGAAACTTCTTCACCCAGAGGGTGGTGAATGCATTGAATTCACGACTAAAATGGCCAAAATGTTGTCTGATTTCAAGAAATTAGATACAACTCTTGGGGCTAAAGGGATGAGGGGATATGGGAGGAAGGGGGAATCAGGATATTGAATTTGATAATCAGCTATGTTCAAGATAAATGGCGGAGCAGGTTCGAAGGGCCAAATGGCCTATTCCAGCTTCTAGTTTCCATGTTTCTATATTTCTATGTAATGCCTCCATCATCAATCATGAAATTAATTTGAAATGCCTCTTCCGTAAGTTTATTAATGTTTTCTCCTCATGTGTGGCAGTCCCCCCTCAGTATCGACAATGCTCCTCAATGTTGTGTCATCTCCAAATGTGGAAATTCTGTTGTTGGTTTCATCAACATTTCACTGTCCCCCAGTTTGTTTGTCATTGTGAATATTGTTCATGTTGTTAATATGAATAGGGAACAACAATGTTCCAGCATTGTTCTTGTGGGAGCCGCTTTCCACTTCCTGCCAATCTGAATGGCTACGCTTTACCCCAACTCCCAGTTTCCTGTCTTGCAGTCAGCTCTCTGTCCATTCCAAATTGCCAGAGGAATATACCATGTAGAACGTCGAGCAATATGTCTGATTGTTAGCTGGAGGAATGGAGAGAAAGAGATATGGGAACAGCAGAAACACATGGGATGATGACTATTGATCATTGAATGAACTGGATGGGCTGTACAACTTGTTTAAGGATGTTTGCTCACACTCCATTTTCTAAATCTAGTACAAGAGAGATGGTTCAAAGTCCCCTTTCCCAATGCTGTTTGTTCTCCCCAGGTTGATGATTCAGCAATTGTCTCCATGTTCCTGCTTTCCAGGAGTTTTCAAATGATCGACATTCTAAATTCCTCACAAAGCTTTCACATTCCCGGAAAAGGCAGTTTTCAGGCTATTTTTATTGTCAGTCCTCAACAACTGTAATCATCATCTCGACGCAGCTTCTTCAATTTTTCTGCTTCTCACTGAATCAGTTGTTTCAATTCCTTTCAAACTCACAGTATTTATTCTTTGTGGTGAGAAGTGCAAACTGTGTCATCTGAATCTTTGCCTTTGAGTTGTCTGAATGCATTCAGTATAACCAATTGAACTGGTGGCACATTGGCACAGTGGTTAGCATTGCTGCCTCATAGCAGCAGGGACGCAGGTTTGGTTTCAGCCTTGGGTGACTGTCTGTGCGGAGTTTGCACAATTTCCATGTATCTGTGTGGGTTTCCTCCAGGTGGCCCACTGTCCTCCCACAGACCAAAGGCAGCTTAGATGGATTGGTCATGCTAAATTGCCTCTAAGTGTCTCAGGATGTGAAGATTAGAAGGATTAGCGGGCTAAATGTGTGGGGTTTCAGTGATTCTGATTCTCATTTTCAAAGCCCTTTGGATATGTATATTCATCAGGGGTTGAGCTGGATAGGAACAATATCTTTGTGACCAACTCTTTCTTTAAATTTTCCAGCTTTCTTCCCATCATTTAATGAAATTCCAGATGACTGTAAAGGGATATTTTACAGTATTCATCACCTCCTCTCTGAACTTTCTCTGTGTGACTGCATAAATAAATGTGTTGGTGCAGGAACTGGATAACTGGAGCATTAATCCTATCTTATCTTCTACAAGGCCATCAGTTGACCAAGTATTATACTTCCCACTAATCCGCTGAGTCGATAGAAATATGACACGTGTCATCCATAACAGGATAAAACTGCCCGATATGGTGAAGAGTAAAATGATGGATCTTCTTCGATTCCTCATTTCTGGATCATTCTGCTCCTTCCCGTTTCGCTGTCCCCTCAGTTTCCTGCGGACTGCACTGGCCAGCAGGATGTGCCTGACAGTGAGAGTATTGAGCAGCAGTAGCAGCACGAAGGGGAGCACTGGAGTTAAAATGCTGTCCACCCAGCCAAAGATTTCCCATGTAAGAAAAGTACTGAACCCGTATGATACCCTGCAGTAATAGGGTTCATACTTAAAAACTATTGGGATTTTGGTGAATAAACACAGTAAACTCACCGTTGTGATAACAATGGCTGCTGTTTTCTCAGTGCAGTATTTCATCTTCAGTTTCTGGAAGCAAATGGCCACCATTCGGTCAAAGGTGAAGGCGACTGTGAGCCAGACAGAGCTGCTAACAACTGCGGAAGTGAGGCCGTCCCTGAAACCACAGAAATTTAGTTCGGAACTGAGTTGAAAGTACAGATTGAAGGGCCTAATTTTCTCCAAAATGACCTGAATAATGACAACCAGCAGATCGGCTACAGCCATTGCCACCAGGTACCGAGTGACACCTCTGGAAAGACCGCACCTCCCTCGAGATAGAGTCATAATTGCGACCAAGTTAGCTGTAAGTTTAAAACAGATGGTAAAACAAAGTTGTCCAGTGAGAAGCAACAAAGATATGAAAAGCAAATACAGTAAATGTTCGAATTTACATTTTTACAACTTTTCTTTTTATCCGTACATGAGATGTGGGTGTCGCTGGCTGGGTCAGCATTTACTGCCCAAAACTGAGTGTATTTGAGAGTCAACCACATTTCTGTGGCTCTGGAGTCATATGCAGGCCAGAAAAGGGGAGGATGACAGATTTCCTTCCCTGAAGACAACAGTGAACCAGACAGGTTTTATCCACCAATCAACCATGATTTTGTGGTCAACAACAGACCTTTAATTCCAGATTGTTGTTGAATTCAAATATCACCATCTGCAATGGTGAGAATTGAACCCGGGTACCCAGAACATTACCTTAGGTTTCTGGACGACTGGTCCAGAATATGCAACCTCACATGAAACAAAGAGCCTGTTACTCAATGGGTCAGCAGATAAGTTTCTCATTGAACAAGGAGAATGTCTTTAGTGCAGAAATATAGTAGCTGAGATCAGGTTAAATTCATCGACACAGACTCACTGGTGAGACCAGCGGGGTTTCCGTATTTAGTTTCAGCTTCTTGGATTGGAGATTGGATCTGGTTCACTGTTGAATCAGTTGAATAACCTCCAGAAGCTCAGAATTTGGGCTGTAATAGTGAGTACGTGGATCATTCATGAATCCATTAATGGGGTCACAGCTCATTACTTGCCAATTTTTTCAGAGCATTCCGGGAAGATGGAAAATGGTGCAGCAAATAATTTACATTCTGTTCACCACAGAACACACCCTCACAATCAACCCCAACAAAACAGCGACACAACACTGAGATTCTCCTTGTATTTGTTAGCTGGCTCTCAGTGGCAGCACACATACAATTGAGGCTGGGAATTGTGGTTTGAGTGGAGGAGGAGGTGGCTCTCAGAGACAAGGTGAGCTGTAGAAGGCATGCTGGGAGAGAACTACTATGATGTGAGTGTACCTTTCAGATATGTTTTTTTTAAATCATGATCTCTGCAGCTCCCACAGTCAGTGTTTCACAGCTCAGCCTTAGCTGATATAATTATGGCACTGGTTTGATTGGAGATGTCATTTTACTGTGAATTAAACCGGGGTTTGTTTATTTTTTACTGGGATGTTTATGACTCTGCATTTTTAGGGGAAAAGCTGGTTGGCAGGTCAGGTGATGGTAGTTTTTTTTCATTTTCAGTTTGGAGCTGCAGTTTGGGTTATAGTTTAGAAGGGAGTGGACATCCGACTGAAAGCAGCCTCTCTCGTTCTCTCTCTCTCTCCCTGGTTTTGGGGAATTCTACTGTTTCGCTGAAAGCTTTTCTGAAGTAGAAATTCTGCTTTTGGTGGCTTGACCAGAGAGTCTCCCTGGTCAGGGAAGCAGTTCTGACTTCAAGCTGTTCTGAGTCTATCAAGAGAACTGCAGACTTCATCTGAAGATCTCAGGTCCAGTATCACGTGAGCATGAGTCTTTGCTGCATTACACCTGGGAAATGGGTCGTTTGTCTTCGGGGTTAGTTTGATTGGAACACATTAGGTACATTTGTTCAGGGTGATACATTATCGTGGTTGTTTTCATAGAATCATAGAATCGCTACAGTGCAGAAGGAGGCCATTGGGCCCATCGAGTCTGCACTGACCACAATCCCACCCAGGACCTATCCCCATCACCCCACATATTTAAATTGCTCATCTCCCTGACACTAAGGGGCAATTTATCATGGCCAATCAACCTAACCCACACAACTTTGGACTGTGGGAAGAAACCCAGACACGGGGAGAATGTGCATGCTCCACACAGACAGTAACCCTAGTTGGGAATTGAACCCAGGTCCCTGGCACTGTGAGGCAGCAATGCTAACCACTGTGCCACCGTGCCACCCAGTGAATTCAGGGCTACGACTGGGGGAATGTCAGGGCACGATAGACTAGATGGAGACGTCACAACAGTGGTTACATTTCAAAGGTACTTTATCGCATGCAAAGAGCTTTAGGATGAACTAAATTTGTGAAAGACATTATATAAATGCACGTTCTTTCTGAACCAAAATTCTTTGGCAAGACATAGCAAACAATTCAAAGACATCGGGAGGACAGCCTACCACTTGTCCAATCATTTCAGGAAACTGCATCCACTAATATAGGTGTATATATAGAGAGAGAGACAGAGGGAGAGATGAAAAACACAATGGACCCTCACTGAAACCCGGTCAAATCAAACAGATCATGAACATCAATAAACACATGGTTAGTTAGGATTCAACTCCTGAAATAAAACATTACCTGGAATAAAATAATGATCAACATGATTGGAAATAATAACTTCAAACATACGACTGTGTAACAAGCCCAACACCAACAAGTTCCACTGTCAGAGCAGCCAAACCAGCAATGTTTATAATAACTCACACAGAACTCCAACCACTGCAAGGATGCGATAGAAAATGGGTTCAACATCAAAGAGCAGATATAATAGATCCAAAAGATGCATGTCCTGTGATGAACTCTATTGTCCTTTAGTTTTCATTGACTCTCTGAGCTCACTCACTCAGTGGAACCCTTTATTAATACAGGTCAGTGACACCCACTGAGACCATGAGGCTGATATATACATTGTTATTCATTCCAGTAATTGGGGTAAACATGATTAGACATGCATGAAACCTCGATTAGTTAAAGAAAAACAGAATTGTTTTATTTACACTTGATAAACACCAGCAGAAGCACTGGAATAGAAACATCATGGAACTGGCGACAGAAAAGAGACCATTCAACCTCTCATACCTGCTCTGGCTGTTGAAAGAATGATCCACTCACACCCATTTCCTCTACTTTCCCCATAGCTTTTCCCCTTTGAAAATCTTTCATACATTCACTGTCGTGTTGGGTGCTTCAAACTCTAACAACAATTTTGTGTAAATGTCTGTGTGTTTATCGAATCTCTTGGACTCTGCATCCCAACTAGTGCAGATTAAATTAAATTGATGTGCGGGATTTTACCACTTTGCGTGCCCAGCAATCAGTGCGGTGAGCTGGGGAAACAGTATGTGAAGCTAAAAATCCAATTCACGCCTGGTGCCAAAGGCCTTGCTATTTTCCCAACCCCTTTTTCATGGAGCAAACCACATCGCACCCAGCAAGAGCGCAAAGCTTATGAGCTTGAAATTGACTGGATTTCAATATCATTCACGAGTTCGGCACACAATAGTTTCCCCACTCCCGAATGCCTCCCACCTCTCCGGAGTGATGTCACAGCGGTGCCAATCAATATTGCTCTTTAAAAGTGTAGCTCAGACACAGCAGGAGTGAAGGAGAGCGAGGAGGTGAGAACCACTGAGCATCAACCCCCGGGCTGCAGGGGGGTCTCAGCAGCTGCCATGGTGCGGGGAGGGGTGGGGGACTTGCATGGGTGCAGGAGCTTGCTGTTGGACTCAGTCCACATCAAAGTGATGAATTGGCTGCACGGGTGAACAGGGAATCTGTCACCTTATTATGCTTCAGGCGGTGGGCCTCATCGGGGTCGTCTCCTGCTAAACAAGACACAAGGTTCAGTGCATGGGAGGGACAATTATCTTACTTGAAAAAGGTCGTATGGATGAAGGTTTTGTGGTCCTCACTTCTGTGGCGAACGCCACCCTGGCTGTGGGTCATGGCTCTCTCCTCGGCCTCCCCTGACAACACCATGGCACGCTCCTCGACGGCAGTCAGGAGCCGCAGCTCACAGACCCCAATGCGCGCCTCCTCCCACTCCCTCCCTTTATGGGCCATCTGCTCCTGTGGGTTCAGACAAGGGGGGTGAAAGCCTGATGGCTGGAAGGGCACCAGATGTCAGGAGTGTCAGGAACGGGGCAATTGAGTGGTATATGTCAGTACTATGCCCCAGCAAGCAGGGTTTGTGATGGGGTGCCAGAGGAGTTGGAGGCAGGTGCTAGGGGGGCTCGGGTGCTGGAAGGCCGTGGGGTATCAGGGAGAGGAGTGGCGTGGACATTCCAGGTGTAATGGATGGGGCTGATGCCAGGATGGGATGTTCAATCACCCTTGCTGTCCGAATGAGGCCATTCATTTTATTACAGCATTGAGCACTGGTCCACTGTGCCAGTGCGCGAGCAGTGACTGCTGCTGCCACCTCTGCCCAGTCTGCATTGCTGGCCCGGCCCCTACCTTCGACCATCTCTGGGGAAGTAGATGGCCCTCTTCTCCTCTAAGGCATCCTGTGCCCTCCCAGATCTCCCTCCGTGAATCATGGCACAGCTCTGTGTGGTGCCATCTTCCTGGCATGACTGATTGTGTGGCATCGTTAGTGTTTAAATGCAGCTCCTCCTTGTTAATGGGGAACAGCTGCAGCCGCATTGGGTGAGTCATGTTGGTGGAGCCTCCAGAATGGCGTAATGTATGTGGAGGCTCTTTCATTGCACTGTTGGAAAGATTACGATGTGGAGGGTGCCTGAGAGGCCAGCGCACAAAACCCCTGTGTTCTCACCGTTATGGCAGTGGGGAAATCTTTGGGAAAATTCTGCCCATAACCATAACCCTAACCATGTCAAAATACTAAATGCTGAATATACAGCATAGCACGGGGAGGCTGGAGGGCTGTTGGGGGGAGCCTTTGGGAAAGGACGGAGGGAAGTTGTGAGGGGAATTTTGAGTGCTGGTTGAGGGGAGGTTGGGGATGGGGGGAGGTTGGACTGAGGGGTTGGGCACGTGGGGGTTTTGCGGGGAGGTTTGAGTGCTGTCTGGGAGAGGTGTGGGGTTGAATGGATGATGGAGTGGGGATTGAGGGGAGGTTTCGGGAGGGTGTGAGGGACGTTAGCTACAAGTTGAATTGTGTGAATGTAGTGATTTCTTTGTAGCAACTTTCCCAACATCCGTTTATTGTTCTGTCATCAATTATCTTTTGAGAATCAGCATTGGGCCTTCAATTTCACCACCATTACAGTCACTGCTTGCTGCATGGAGCTTTAATGAAATAAAGACGAACCCTGATTTGTCTTTCACAATTTTCCAAATCACTTTACAGCCAATTAAATACTTTGTAGATGTACTCACTGATATAATGTAGGAAATGTCATCAAATGGCAAGAGCAGATCGAGGGCTGAGTGGCCTCCTCCTGTTAAACAATATGAGTGTGTGTATGTCTTTCTGGGATGGCTGAAATGAACAGAGTGAGATGGTGTTTGTCATCCTGTCATAAGTTTGTCATAATAAACTTGCGATTAGAATGTGGAATCATGGCTGGAATTCTGTTTATTGTGATATTAATGAAAGTTTACTGTGAGCGGGATTTGTGGGGTGAAATTGCCAGGACAGGAGTGTATAATAGCCTCATAGTGAATCAGTAACCTGTTTCACACTGCACATGATTCTCAAGAGACTTTTCCATTGACTTCAATCTTGTCCATTTGTCCACTTCTCGATTATCCCTCTCTGTCTTCGTGCTTTTAATTTACTTTTTGAGGTACTGAAATGTCATGGCAAAGTTGTATTGTATTGTAAGTGTTGAATATTTACTGTAATGAGAAGCAGCAGTCAGCGTAGTCTCCAGGCTTGGTGATTAACAAGACAACGACACATTTGTGAACCATTCAGTCTTTGACATCTGACCCCTTGAGGGCTCCAATGTTTTTAACTGACAGTGAAGAACTGTGTTGTTCAGCCATTGCACTTTTCTGTTCAGGATTTATTTGAACTTTTGACCCTGTGAGAATACTGGCAAAATAAAATGTAACCATACCATTTGTATGAAATAATATTGCATAATATCATGCACCCAGGCAGCACAAATTCTTCTATTCCTATAGAATGGAAAAGGTCTTGTGCAGTTTATCTAATGCAAATATTGCAACATTTCCAAATATCAATGCACTGTTACCTTGTCCACATGGTTCAATGTGCAGAATGTATTGGTAAGGGCTAAGGTAGTCACAAAGATCAATGTTTTATTTGCACAATTTTATAAATAACCAATTGAATATTCCCGTGTCAATATTCACAATGCTGTTAAAGTACATTTTTACTGTCTGGTTTGGTTAATAGTCACACTGAGGTCACCTATCGAGTGCACACCAGCTAACATTGCATTATATCATTGCTGCCCTTCAATACTAGTGCTGCATTCTTTGGTTGCTATTTCTAATCAAATGCCAGCAATGGGTGCCATCTTTTAATAGGACCTCTCTGTGATTGTTTGATGAATATTGCTGAGTATGGAATGGGGAAAAGTATCATGTAAGACTGAGGAGAAGGTTTCATGTGGAGTGTGGGGGCGCTGGGAGAAGGAGGGAAGGAACACGGGGCCTGGGAACAGGAGAAAGTTCCGGGGCCCATAATTTCTCTCCCTTGCAAAGGAATTCAGCACCAGGATGACTAAGGCCACAGCTGTCATGTCAAAGTTGTGAATTCGAGTTTGGACAAACAGCAAACTAACTGAAAATACAAAGCTCCATGTGAAGCAGATTTCTGTTCTCAGCAAATTCCTTTCCAATTAGCGAGGCACAGACAGCTTATAGAAGGCAAGAAAAATGGTTGAATATGTTTCACCTGCTCTGCTTCAGACAATATTGGGCATCTCCCGGTAAGTGTGATGATACTGTGCCTTTAAGAAATGATTTTTCGTCATGTTTCTTGTTTAGCATATGTTTTAGTTATTTTCGGTGCTATTGTTATTGCAGGGGCATAATTGATCTTAACTGCTGCAGTACTTGTTTTAATCTGAACTAATGTAGGGTTGTTATTTTTGAGATTTCCACTGGGGTTTCGCAGAGTCGGACCGGATAGGTTGATTGGCAGGTAGAGTCACATGACTGGGTGGAGCTAGGCTTATACAGATAATTCAAGTTTAGTTGCAGTTTAGATGCTGCTTGGAGCTGAGAGAGCAGTGCTTCTCTTATCCCCTCTCTGAAGTTGGAGACTGGAATCTGCCAGGAGATAAATCTCTTTCTCTGAGGTTCTCATAAACGAGAGTGTTTCTTTCTCTGAGCCTTGCTGTTTGAGGTTATATCCTTCTCTGCAACCTTTACCTGGATCCCTGTCCAGAAGTGTTAAAGGTTGGAAATCCAGCACCATGTGAGCATACTTGTTGTTGTGCTAACTAATTCTGAAGAAGGTTGTATGTTTATGGAGATATTGGTTTACATTGGAACTATAGAGATTGCGAGTTGTTCAGAATTATATTTTGTCATGTTTAAGTATTTTGATTATGCGAGTCAAAGTTATGCTAATTCATTTTGTTATATCCTAATTGTATTCTTAAAAAAAGTTTGTTTTGATAAAAGCTTCTTATTGGGTCAATTGAACCATCGGGCAGTGCCCACCTGGTGGGGCCCACCAGGCACACCAACAGTAGCCACCAGGCAGTGTGCCAGAAGTGGTGCCAAGGGGGTGGGGCCTGAGTGGCGGCTATGATGGCTATGTCAAGAGGGAATGTTGGGTGGGGTATGCAGTGGGGTCAAGCAGGGATGGATAATGTCAGGGGTGATGATGGAAGGGCATGTCGAGGGTTTTGACCTGGGGCAAATGGCGGGGCTATGTTGGGGGGAATGTTGAGTGTTACGACATGGGGGGAATGGCGGGACTATGATGGAGGGGATTATCGAGTGTTATAACGTGGGGTATTGCTGGGGTTATGATGGAGGGGTGCGTTGGGGGTTATGACATGAAATGATATGAAATGAAAAGTGGAACTTTTTCAAGGAACAAATACTGGATGTCCTTGATAGGTATGTCCCTGTCAGGCAGGGAGGAAATGGCCGAGTGAGGGAACCATGGTTCACGAAAGAGGTGGAATGTCTTGTGAAAAGGAAGAGGGAAGCTTATGTAGGGATGAGGAAACAAGGTTCAGATGGCTCGATTGAGGGTTACAAGTTAGCAAGGAATGAGCTGAAAAAGGGGCTTAGGAGAGCTAGGAGGGGACACGAGAAGTCCTTGGCGGGTCGGATCAAGGAAAACCCCAAGGCTTTTTACTCTTATGTGAGGAATAAAAGAATGACCAGGGTGAGGTTAGGGCCGGTCAAGGACAGTAGTGGGAACTTGTGTATGGAGTCAGTAGAGATAGGCGAGGTGATGAATGAATACTTTTCTTCAGTGTTCACCAAGGAGAGGGGCCACGTTTTTGAGGAAGAGAAGGTGTTACAGGCTAATAGGCTGGAGGAAATAGATGTTCGGAGGGAGGATGTCCTGGCAGTGTTGAATAAACTGAAGGTCGATAAGTCCCCTGGGCCTGATGAAATGTATCCGAGGATTCTTTGGGAGGCAAGGGATGAGATTGCAGAGCCTTTGGCTTTGATCTTTGGTCTTCGCTGTCCACGGGGATGGTGCCAGAAGACTGGAGAATGGCGAATGTTGTTCCTCTGTTTAAGAAAGGGAATAGAAATGACCCTGGTAATTATAGACCGGTTAGTCTTACTTCGGTGGTTGGTAAATTGATGGAAAAGGTCCTTAGGGATGGGATTTACGACCATTTAGAAAGGTGCGGATTAATCCGGGATAGTCAGCACGGATTTGTGAAGGGCAAGTCGTGCCTCACAAATTTGATAGAATTTTTTGAGGAGGTAACTAAGTGTGTTGATGAAGGTAGGGCAGTTGATGTCATATACATGGATTTTAGTAAGGCGTTTGATAAGGTCCCCCATGGTCGGCTTATGATGAAAGTGAGGAGGTGTGGGATAGAGGGAAAGTTGGCCGATTGGATAGGTTACAGGCTGTCTGATCGAAGACAGAGGGTGGTGGTCGATGGAAATTTTTCGGATTGGAGGCAGGTTGCTAGCGGAGTGCCGCAGGGATCAGTGCTTGGTCCTCTGCTCTTTGTGATTTTTATTAATGACTTAGAGGAGGGGGCTGAAGGGTGGATCAGTAAATTTGCTGATGACACCAAGATTGGTGGAGTAGTGGATGAGGTGGAGGGCTGTTGTAGGCTGCAAAGAGACATAGATAGGATGCAAAGCTGGGCTGAAAAATGGCAAATGGAGTTTAACCCTGATAAATGTGAGGTGATTCATTTTGGTAGGACTAATTTAAATGTGGATTACAGGGTCAAAGGTAGGGTTCTGAAGACTGTGGAGGAACAGAGAGATCTTGGGGTTCATATCCACAGATCTCTAAAGGTTGCCACTCAAGTGGCTTTTAGTAACAAGGGGTTGGAGTTTAAGAGCCGTGGGGTTATGCTGCAACTGTCTAGGACCTTGGTGAGACCACATTTGGAATATTGTGTGCAGTTCTGGTCACCTCACTATAAGAAGGATGTGGAAGCGCTGGAAAGAGTGCAGAGGAGATTTATCAGGATGCTGCCTGGTTTGGAGGGTAGGTCTTATGAGGAAAGGTTGAGGGAGCTCGGGCTGTTCTCACTGGAGCGGAGGAGGCTGAGGGGAGACTTAATAGAGGTTTATAAAATGATGAAGGGGATAGATAGAGTGAACGTTCAAAGACTATTTCCTCGGGTGGATGGAGCTATTACAAGGGGGCATAACTATAGGGTTCATGGTGGGAGATATAGGAAGGATATCAGAGGTAGGTTCTTTACGCAGAGAGTGGTTGGGGTGTGGAATGGACTGCCTGCAGTGATAGTGGAGTCAGACACTTTAGGAACATTTAAGCGGTTATTGGATAGGCACATGGAGCACACCAGGATGATAGGGAGTGGGATAGCTTGATCTTGGTTTCAGATAAAGCTCGGCACAACATCGTGGGCCGAAGGGCCTGTTCTGTGCTGTACTGTACTGTACTATGACATGAGGGGAATGTCGGGGCTATGACGGAGGGGTGTATCGGAGCTTACGATGGAGAGACACATTTGGAGGGCCCTGATGCCAGGATGCTGGCGACCCATGATGAGAAACAGATTGGGGAACATGCCGCTGTTGACATTGGGGTCCTTATGTGCATGGGGGATGGAGAGTGCACTGTGAGATTGGAGGGCCTTGCTAAACAGCACCAGAGCCAAGTCAATGGTGTGTTTAGCCCTCACCCCAGCACCAGCATGAACTCCCAACTTTCCAATAAAGTGACTGAGTGTGGGATGATTGCGATGTGGAACACGCCTGAGAGAGTGGCTCAACTCACTCCATTATTCTCACTGTTATGTGATTTAATAAACTTCCAGGTAGTGATAGTCCCAGAAATCTGCTGCCTCCATCCTGCTAGCTGCTGTGGTCGTGTGTTTGGAAGGTGCCGGCTAAGGAGCTTTGCTGAATTCCTGTAGTGTATCATTCAGATGGTACAAATGGCTGCCATTGTTCATCGGCGGTGGAGGGAATGGATGTTTGCGGAAGGGGTGCCAATCAGGCGGGCTGCTTTGTCTTGGATGATTTTGACCTTCTTGTGAGTAGCTGGAGCTGCACTCGCCCAGGCAAGTGGAGAGCATTCCATCACATTCTTGACTTGTGTCTTGTAGATGAACAAGTTTTTGAGAGTCAGGAGGTGAGCCACTCGCTGCTGCATCCTAAGCATCTGACCTGCACTTGTAACCACAGTGTTGATAAGGTGAGCCCAGTTCAATTTCTGGTCAATGGTAACCATAAGAACATTGAAAGTTGGGATTCAGCAATGGTAATAACATTGTATGTCAAGAGGCGATAGTTAGATTCTCTCTTGTTGGAGGTAGTCATAGCCAGGCACTTCTGTCATGTGACTGTCACATGGCAATTGTCAGCCCAAGCCAGGATATTGCCATGCTCTTGTATTTGGGCATGGACTCCTTCAGTATCTGAGGAGGCTCAAACTGCTGCAATCATCAGCGAACATCCCTACTTCTGACCGTATGATGGACAGATGATCATTGATGAAGCAGTTGAAAATGGTTGGGCCTGAGGAACTCCTGCAGTGATGTCCTGAAACGGTTCCGAATCAGCTTCACTGCTCATCTGATGATGTTTTAATTGCTCATATTCCTAAAAAACACATGAGGATTTTCAGATTCTCAGCTACTAAACTAATCTTGCGTTTTCATTTCATGTTTTCATGTATCCCTTTTGACTTTTATATTTATTCTGATTCTCCTCTGTCCTACATCCTCTTCTTGTGCCTCATCCTATTCTTTATTGGATTTGATTTATTATTATCACATGTATTGGTATACAGTGAAAAGTTTTGTTTCTTGTGCACGATAGAATCAAAATATACATTCCAGAGAGAAGGTAGGAAGAGGATGCAGAATGTGATGTTACAGTCATAGCTGAGATATAGAGAAAGATCAACTTAATGTAAGGTAGGTCCATTCAAAAGTCTGATGGCAGTAGAGAAGAAGCTGTTCTTGAGTCAGCTGGTACATGACATGAGACTTCTGTATCTTGTTCCTGATGGGAGAAGGTGGAAGAGAGTCTGTTTGGGGTGCATTGGGTCCTTGGTTATGCTGGCTGCTTTTCCATGGCAGTGGTCAGGGAAGTCAGAATCACTGGATGGGAGGCTGGTTTGCATAATGGACTGGGCTTCATTCCCGACTCTTTGTAGTTTCTTGAGGTCTTGGACAAAGCAGAGACATACCAAGCTGTGATGCATCCGGAAAGGATGCCTTCTATGGTGCATATCTGTAAAAGTTGGTGAGAGTCGTAGCGGACATGTCAGATTTTCTGAGCCTCCTGAGAAAGTAAAGGCGTTGGTGGGCTTTCTTAACTATAGCATCAGCATGGAGGGATTAGAACAGCTTGTTGGTGACCTGGACACCTAGAAACCTAAAGCTCTCGACCATTTGCACTTCATCCCGATTGATGTAGACAGGGGCATGTCGTCCACTACGCTTCCTGAAGTCAATGACTATCTGATTCCTTTAACTCCTTCACCATCCAGGAAACTCTGAATTTTTTGCCCTCTATTTCTCCTTTGAATAAGTGTTCCTGAAGTGGATCTCAATCATCTCCTCCTCAAAGACCATCCATTGCTCCATGACATTTCTATCTGCCAGTATTTGACTCCAAACCAGATCCCTCTTCAATTTTTTGAAGTTATCCCTCCTATTTATAAATATTTTCATTCTAGTTTTATCCTTGCTATCTCTAACGCCCATCTAAACCTTCTGATATGATGATCACTATTCCCAAAATGCTCTCAGAATTTCATTCTTCGCTTTTCACCTTTCATTGCCCAGAACTGGAATCTGAAATACCTCATTGTCCTTGGGCTGGAACAGACTAATCAAAAACATTCTCCTGAAAACATTCCAGAATTTTCTCTTCTTCACTGTCCTTAACCCAATGACTGTCTGATTCTTTATTGGAGTAGTTAAAGTCTCCCATTGTCAATACTCTCATGTTCTTTCAGCTAAGTAATATTTTTGCACATATGATACTCTATCCTTTTGCCAGTGTTTGGTGGCCGTCAGAAAAGACCAAAGAGCTCAATAGTTTGATGTATCGTAACTCCAATGAACGATTGTCTCTTTTGACATCTCAAGGATGTTCTTTCCTTTGAGCACTGTATTATTTCCATCATTCATTATCAAAACAAACATTTCCATTTATCGCCTCCACATCAAAAACTATATAAATTTATATCACTTGAGCTGTCTTTCAAACTGCGAAAGGACAGGTCCCCCACTGTGTTAAGGATAGGTTGTGGATGCATGTAGCAGTACTGATACTTTAATGATGGCCCTGAGGATTATGTCAACAAACATCCATTCAAATTTCAAGCACCATTTTTTGTTCAACCAAGAGTCAAAGCAGCCTTTTTAAGTACAGGAGATTTAAATGACTTGACAGCTTGATGGCTCCACAGACCGTATCCACCATTTACACACATTGATGACTCCTCTTGACTAAACCAGAGGTAACTGGACCCCTCCAAACGGACACCTTATTTCTCCAAAGAATACCAGTAGGATTAGAAATTTTCCTCAAATTCATGGAGCCAAAAAGTTGAATTTAAGCAAGGTGTGTGACAAAATTGCTTCCAAGAGTGGTCACTTGCACTTTTGAATATTCTTTTGCCTCTGTGAAATGCAGATGTGTAAAATACGTCCTATCCACATATCCCCCACCCACTCTGGTGAAACTAGCGGTGCCGGATTTGGGGGGGCGGGACATCTGGATTCGGGGCTCGGGTGAAATTTTGGATAAGGAGTGGAGCCGTTCCAGCTCTGTGAAACTTTGGATCCCAGGTCTTCATGGCCAGACCCCTGTCAAATGAATTGAAACCCTCCCCCATTAAACCAGCTGACCATCCCACAAGGATACTGATGCCAGATCTGTTCAGGTCAGGCAGACGGCTGCTCACCATTACATTCTCAAGGGAAATTAGGGATGGGAAACAAGTTCTGGCCATGTCAGCGATGCTCATATCCCTCTCTGGCATTTTTAATAATTCCTGCCTCATCTCTGTCTATAAACACATTTCTCTCTCTCTCTCTCTCTTAATCTCTCATTGTTCCCACCCTCTTCCTCTCCCTAACATCCAATTCTTCTGAGCTCCAATCTATCTTGTCTCTGCTTTTCTGATAAGTTAATCTACCAGGTCAGCTTCTCTACTCACCTCCTTCATTCTGCCATGTGAGTGTACCTTTAATCCCTGCCTTCTCCCAATAACCTTTCACCCCCTTGTTCATCTGGAATTTATCCACCTCTTCCTTAAAAGTATTCAAAGAGTGGAATTTCCCACCCTGCCCTCCACGGGAATAGTAGCAAGTGTTGGAGGGGTGGGGGGAACCACGCACAGGTCCGATGACCTTGATGGTATTTTCCAGTCTTGGGACGGGCGCTGCTGGAAAATGCCACCTAAAGATTGTGTTTCCACTGTCGATTGAATTGAATTGATTTGTTATTGTCACATGTATTGGGATATAGGGAAAGTATTGTTTCTTGCGAGAAATACAAACAAAAACATACCGTTCATAGAGCACATAGGGAGACGGAAAGGAGGGTGCAGAATTTAATGGTGCAATTCCAGGGAGCGTGAAGAGAAAGATCAGCTCACTATGTGATAAGACCATTCAAAATTTTGATGACAGCAGGGAAGAAGTTGTTCTTGAGTCGTTTGATACGTGTTTTCAGACTTCTGTATCTTTTTTCCCATCAGAAGAAGGTGGAAGAGAGTATGCCTGGAAAGCGTGGGTGCCTTGATTATACTGGCTGCTTTGCCGAGGCAGCAAGAAGTGTAGATTTTGTCACTGGATGGGAGGTTGGTTTGCATTATGGACCGGGCTACGTTCACAATTCTTTGTAGTTTCTTGCAGTCTTGGTCAGAACAGTAGCCATACCAAACTGTGATGGATCCGGAAAGGATGCTTTCCATGGAGCATCTGTAAGAATTGGTGAGCGTCGTAGTGAAAATGCTGAATTTCCTTAGCTTCTGAGAAAGTAGAGGTGTTGATGTGTTTTCTTAACTATAGCTTCAGCAAGTTTGTGATCTGAACACCTAGAAACTTGAAGTTCTCGAACATTTCCCTTCACCACCTTTGTTGTCGGCAGGGGCATGATATCCTGAAGTCGATGACTGTCTCCTTCATTTTATTGACATTGAGGGAGAGATTATTGTCATTGCACCATTTCACCAGATTCTCTATCTCCTTCCTTTACTTCGTCTCGTCATTATTTGAGATCCGACCCACTAAGGTGGTGTCATCAGCAAACTCGATAATGGAGTTGGAGCAGAATTTGGTCGCACAGTCATAAGTGTATAAGGAGTATAGTATGGGGCTAAGGACACAGCTCTGGTGTTGAGGATAAACAAGGAAGAGGTATCATTGTCTATCCTTACTGGTTGTGGTCTGTTGGTTTGAAAGTCTAGGATCCAGTCGCAGAGGGAGGAGCCTAGCCCGAGGCAATGGAGTTTGGAGATGAATTTTGTTCGGATAATGGAGTTGAAGACTGAGCTGTAGTCAATAATTAGCAATCTGGCATTGGTATCTTTGAAATCCAGGTGTTCCAAGTTTGAGTGTGGAGCCAGCAAAGTGGCGTCTGCTGTGGACCTGTTGTGGCGATAGTCGAACTGTAGTGGATCCAGGCAATCTGAGAGACCAGAGCTGATGTGTGCCATGACTAACCTTTCGAAGCACTTCATAATGATGGATGTCAGAACCACTGGGCAGTAGTCATAAAGGCACGCTGTCTAGCTTTTCTTTGGGACAGGGATGATGGTTGTCTTCTTGAAGCAGGTAGGGACCTCAGATCAGTGTAAGGAGAGGTAAAAGAGATCTGTGAATACCCCCACCAGCTGGCCTGTGGGGGACCTAAGTTCTCCTCTGGGCACCCTATCCGGGCCAGTCGCTTTCCCTGGGTTGACTCTCACGAAGGCTGATCTGACGTCTGCGATGATGAGGTTGTTGGAGTAAAGACGTGCTCTCGCTAACGTCTTGCTCAAAACGGGCTTAGCATATATTGTGCTATTCGGAGAGGGCTGCGTAGGTGCCAGTCACACTGCTCATCTTCGCCTTGCAGCTTGTTAAGTCTTGCGGACCTTGCCATAATCACTGAGTGTTTGTGTGGCTAGCCTGGGACTCCAGCTTGTTCTGATATTGTCTCTTCGCATCTTTGATGGTTCTCCATAGATCATATCTGGATTTCTTGGATAGGTAAGGGTCACCTGACTTGAATGCCTCAGACTTGGACTTCAGAAGGCAGTGGATATCCCTCTTCATCCACGGTTTCTGGTTGAGAAACATTCGGATTAGCCTTTTTGGCACACAGTCTTCTATGAACTTACTAAGGAAGTCTGTCACTGCTGTGGGATATGCAATCAGGTTGGTCGCTGAGTTCTTGAATATTGACCAGTCCACTGACTCAAAGCAATCCCGTAGGAAATCATCCAATTCCTCAGACCAACATTACACGAGTTTCTATATCAGATTCTCCCGTTTCGGTTTTGATTGTAAGCTGGAAGCAGGCGTACAGGAGACGTGTTGATGGTATCTTGGGACATTCTTAAGCTTGGCCTGGTTGAAGTCCCTGAACAAGGTGAACAAGGCCACGAGATGTTTTGTCTCAAGGCTATTTGTGGTGGTATATATTTCTTCCAGCAGTCTTCACCTCCATATGGGGTGAGATGTAAACTGCTGTCAGGATAACCGAGGTGAACTCCCACGGCAGGTAGTAGGGGTGGCATTTCATGTCAGATACTCTTGGTCCAGGGATTAGAAACTCGCCAGTGTTGTCACGTCTGAGCACCCAGAGGTGTTGATTAGAAGGCAGGCCCCACCTCCACTCGCCTTTCCTGAGGCTGCCGTGTGGACCACTTGATAGATTGAGAGACCCTCCGTTTGTAGGGCACAGTCTGGGTAGCATGGGAGTGAGCCATGTCTCCGTGAAACAGAGCACACAGCAATCTCTCAGTTCCCTTTGATAAGTGAATGTGGCTTTAAGTTCATCCAGCTTGTTTTCCGGAGATTGGACATTTGCCGGGAGTAAGCTGGGGAAGGGGGTTTTGGGACCATGTTGTTTCGATCTCACCGGCAGGCCTGCGCGTTTCCCACGCTCCTGGATGAGTGGCTGCTTCTGGTCGGCCTGGGACACTGTGTGAGTAGGCTATGGTATCACGGGTATAGGTGCTTCCACTGAGGTTCTTCTCTTTGGTCGGTGTGTGGATAGAGGATTTGTTGCCATGGCTGTGGTTCTGCATCGGCAGTTGGGTGTGCGCGATCAAGCGTTCCGGGTCAGAGGGGTTGGGGGCCGGTGGAGTGAAGGTCCCGGTTCCAGAGTTGCTGTGCCGGCCTCGGGCCCACGGGGTCCGGGTCGCTTACAGGTCAGGAGTCTTTGCAGTTCGGAGGATCACCAAATCTGTAAGATATTTAAAAAGAACATTATTGGAGAGTTTAAAAGAGTTCGGGTACAGTTTTAGGAGCTTAGAATGAGATTAAAAGATGTATTAGAGGGTTCGCTGGGAACAGCTCACAAGAGGTTTCCTCATTCCGGCACCATCTTGAAATGGAGGGATCTGAGCACAAAGAAGAACTTGTGATAAATATGAGGCAGTGTCAGAGCAGGAGCCAATGTAGATCGGAGAGCACAGGGTGATGGCTGAGCGAATTGGTGTGAGAATAAGATCTTTAAATGAAAATAACCAAACACAAATCTTTTCTTTATTTTCCAGTTGTGGTGAGCCATAGATGGTTAGCACTATGGGTACTGAACCATAGATGGTTAGCACTATGGGTACTGAACCATAGATAGTTAGCACTATGGGTACTGAACCATAGATGGTTAGCACTATGGGTACTGAACCATAGATGGTTAGCACTATGGGTACTGAACCATAGATGGTTACCACTATGGGTACTGAACCATAGATGGTTAGCACTATGGGTACTTGTACATATGTTACTGCTGTTACTGTTGGGGTTAGGGTTGGGGTGTTCTACCTGTTGGTATTGTTCTGTGGTACACTCCGGTTGGCTCCGCCTTCCTATAGGAGTATAAAGGTCACTGCACTGCCTAGTGACCCTTTAGTCTGGGATTGTATTGTTAAGCAGTATGCTCCATTCTTGTTACTAATAAAAGCCTTTATTTCCCGGGTATGATCAAGCCTCCCGAGTGAATTAATCGCGCATCAATTTTATTAGTAACAAGTTTCGGTTGAAAAAAGAAACCATGGAGCAAATGTTAAAACCCGATCGGCTTACCTGAGATCCGCGTGCAGCTGGAGCATCGAACACCTTCGACCATTGGTTGAAGTGCTTCCAAGATTATATCGACACCTCAACAGCCATTCAAAACGACACCGATAGATTGCGGGTCCTCCACGCAAGGGTAAGCGACACTGTGTATGCAACAATCCGTGATGCCCAAGATTACAAAGGGGCCATCGAACTACTTAAGAAACTCTACAACAAACCGCCAAACGAGATTAATGCTCGGCACCGACTAGCCACTCGACGGCGGCAGCCCGGCGAAACGACGGGACAGTACCTGCGTGAACCTCAGCAGCTAGCCAGAGCCTGCAATTGCAAGCCAGTGTCGGCGAACCAGTATACTAACGATTTGATCCGAGATGCGTTCGTGGCGGGAATCGGCTCATCCTATATTCGCCTGCGGCTGCTAGAGCAAGGTAACTTAGACCTAGCTAAGACGGTGGAATTGGCCGATGCGATGGAAACGGCCTCCAGAAGTCTTGACACTTACCCCACCGACCACGTGGGAACATCGTGGCAAGTACAGCCACCGACTCAACTCTTCCCAGCGGCTCCTAGGAACTGCGCGATCGTGCTTTCAAACTCGGATCTGATGCCGGCGGCAGCTCCAGGTGGCCCGCGGTGCTATTTCTGTGGATTGGCAAAGCACCCTTTTCAGCAATGTCCGGCCAGAACGGTATTTTGCTCCGCGTGTGGGAAGAAAGGGCACTATGCTAAAGTGTGCCGAGCTAAACCACCTTCGAAGCCAAGCAGTGCGGCGTGTGACTCTCCAGGATCTGTCTCCTCGTCTCTGGCTTCGTCGAGGTCTTCCACCACGTGCGATTCGCGAGCGTCGCCATTCCTGAGGATGACGACGCAAGACACGTGCGACCTGCGAGTGCCGCCACTTTCAACGCCATCGACCATGTGCGATCCATGGGCGCAGCCATTTTGGTCGACACCAACCGCAGACGACCAGCAGGGGTCATCACCATCGACCATCTCAGCTGCCTGCAGTTGCACTCAAGATTCAACGATGGCGTCAATCATCCTGGACCAGGCCAAGCCTCACAGACTCGACAAGTCCATGATGGACATAGAGGTAAACGGACGCCTGATACATTGTCTGTTTGACAGCGGGAGAACGGAGAGTTTCATTCATCCTGACACCGTGAAACGGTGCGGTCTCCGAGTACAGACTGTCAGACAGACAATTTCTATGGCGTCGAGGTCCCGATCTGTTACCGTTCTTGGGAGCTGCGTGGTAAACCTAACGGTGCGGGGCACAGTTCATGAGAACTTCAGGCTCCTCGTGTTACCGCACCATTGCGCTCCGGTACTCCTGGGACTAGACTTTATGGTCCACCTGAGGAGTGTGACCCTGCAGTACGATGGGCCACTCCCTCCACTTTCAGTGGGAGAACAGCAGCCTCCAAATTGCCCAGCGCGCTCCACGTACAGTCTCTCGACACTCAGAATCACCCCGCCATCTTTATTTGGGAATCTCGTGCCAGGCTGCAAGCCCATCACAACTAAGAGCAGGCGTTACAGCGCTGAGGATCGGATCTTTATTCGATCTGAGGTTCAGCGGCTCCTCAGGGAAGGGATCATTCAACCAAGCACGAGCCCATGGAGAGCACAAGTCATGGTGGTTAAAACTGGAGACAAGCCCCGGATGGCCATAAACTATAGTCAGACCATTAATAGGTACACGCAGCTGGACGCGTACCCTCTCCCGCGCATATCTGACATGGTCAACCAGATTGCGCAGTACCGGGTGTTCTCCACCATCGACTTGAAGTCAGCCTATCACCAGCTCCCCATTCGCCCAGAGGACCAAAAATATACGGCCTTTGAGGCGGATGGTCGTCTCTACCACTACTTAAGGGTCCCCTTTGGCGTCACGAATGGGGTCTCGGTCTTCCAGCGTGCAATGGACCGAATGGTGGACCAACACGGGCTACGGGCTACCTTCCCGTACCTGGACAACGTCACTATCTGCGGCCATGACCAGCAGGACCACGATGCCAACCTCCTAAGGTTTTTACGCACTGCGTCTCACCTGAATCTGACCTATAACAGGGAGAAGTGTGTATTCAGCAAGCGCCGCCGAGCAATTCTCGGATACGTGGTGGAAAACGGGGTCCTTGGCTCTGATCCAGACCGTATGCATCCCCTCCTTGAACTTCCCCTACCCACTAGCATCAAAGCACTGAGAAGATGCTTAGGCTTCTTTTCGTATTACGCACAGTGGGTTCCCAATTATGCGGACAAAGCCCGTCCGCTCATAAAGTCTACCTCTTTTCCCCTGGCATCAGAGGCTCGCTGAGCCTTTGAAGGGGTAAACGCTGACATCGCGAAAGCCACGATGCACGCTGTCGATGAGTCCATCCCCTTCCAGGTGGAGAGTGATGCATCTGATTTCGCCCTGGCCGCCACACTTAACCAGGCGGGCAGGCCCGTCGCCTTTTTCTCTCGCACCCTCCAAGGCCCTGAAATTCGGCACTCCGCTGTGGAAAAAGAGGCTCAGGCCATTGTGGAGGCCGTCCGGCATTGGCGCCATTACTTGGCTGGAAAACGATTCACCCTTCTCACGGAGCAGCGGTCCGTGGCGTTCATGTTCAACAACACATTAAGGGGTAAAATCAAAAATGATAAAATCTTGAGGTGGAGAATCGAACTCTCCACCTACAACTATGATATCATGTACCGTCTGGGGAAGCTCAATGAGCCCTCAGATGCCCTGCCGCGTGGAACACATGCCAGTGTGCAGGAGGACCGGCTACAGGCCCTCCACAATGATCTCTGCCAGCCGGGGATCACTCGGCTCTTCCATTTTGTAAAGGCCCGGAATCTACCCTACTCTGTAGAGGATGTCAGGTCGATAACTCGAAGCTGCCAGGTATGTGCTGAATGCAAGCCGCACTTCTACCGACCTGACAGGGCACACCTCATTAAAGCCACTCGCCCTTTTGGAAGACTGAGTGTTGATTTCAAGGGCCCCCTTCCTTCAACAGATCGGAATGTGTACTTCCTCAACGTGGTTGACGAGTACTCCCGATTCCCTTTTGCCATTCCCTGTTCAGACATGACCGCTGCCACGGTTATCAAAGCATTGCGGGATCTTTTCACCCTGTTTGGTTACCCCAGTTATATACACAGTGATAGGGGTTTGTCGTTTATGAGTGACGACTTGAGGCAATACGTGCTCTCAAAAGGGATTGCCTCAAGTAGGACTACGAGTTACAACCCCAGGGGTAACGGGCAGGTCGAAAGAGAAAACGCTACAGTCTGGAAGGCTGTCTTACTGGCGTTGAGGCCGAAGGGTCTTCCAGTCTCCCGTTGCGCTCCATGCAATCCGGTCCCTCCTGTGTACGGCAACCAACGCTACCCCACATGAGCGGATGTTTACCGTCCCTGGGAAGTCTTCGTCTGGGACCTCACTGCCATCTTGGTTGACGTACTCGGGACCTGTCCTCCTGCGGCGGCATGTTAGGACCCGCAAGTCCGACCCTTTGGTTGAACAGGTCCATCTCCTCCACGCCAACCCTCAATATGCCTATGTGGCATATCCTGACGGGCGAGAGGACACAGTCTCTATTCGAGATCTGGCGCCTGCAGGGGGCCTGGAAACCCCCGTCGCTCCCGCACCCCTGGTTAGGGACCCCTTGCCCTTTATCTCCCCTCCTGACACGACGCGGGCAGTATCGGGACCACCACTTAATCCTCTTACTCCCGTGTACAGCTTGCCTGAGTCCAGGAGATTGTCACCACCTCGGGGCGTTCCTGAGTCCAGGAGATTGTCGCCACCTCGTGGTCCACCCGTCCGTGAGGAACTGGAGGAGTCACTGGACACCACCTTGGAGAGAGGGTCATCACGGTCACCAGAACCGGCGCTACTGCCAGTGTTGAGGAGGTCGCAGAGACGGTGCGGCCCTCCGATACGACTGAACTTGTGAATATATGGACAGATCGTACTGTTTTTTTGCCCCACCGGCCTTTGTTTTAAAGGAGGGGTGAATGTGGTGAACCATAAATGGTTACCACTATGGGTACTGAACCATAGATGGTTAGCACTATGGGTACTTGTACATATGTTACTGTTGTCACTGTTGGGGTTAGGGTTGGGGTGTTCTACCTGTTGGTATTGTTCTGTGGTACACTCCGGTTGGCTCCGCCTACCTGTAGGAGTATAAAGGTCACTGCACTGCCTGGTGACCATTTGGTCTGGGATTGTATTGTTAAGCAGGATGCTCCATTCTTGTTTCTAATAAAAACCTTTATTTCCCGGGTACGATCCAGCCTCCCGAGTGATTTAATCGCGCATCATAGACCACACAAAAACACTGCAACACAAAAACAACACAAATTATCAGCTCAACTTCAGGTTTCCCCCAATCAGCCTTGTGTTTTAAATGTGCTCTCAGAATGAAACAATTCAAAAATCTTCCCCAGGCTTTTAATTAGCGTTTTCCAAACATGTGTTTTCTGATTTGTAACTGAGCTGGGTTTCTCACCATGTTTACTGCACAGAGGTGGACCTGTAGAATATTTTCGCACCTCGCCAAATAATTGACAATATTTCCCTGGTAAGGTGAGAAGACATAGTTCCATTGTAACTCTATTCTGTAACACCACACTCCCCCAACCGCTCTTTAGTCCTTTGATGTAAATGGCCCCTTGGTGGTCTTTACGGTGTCAGTGAGGGTTTGAGCTCCAGCTCCTTGCCCCATATGGTCTGTTTCAATGGGGTTCATGGGCATAGCATTTTCTAAAATCACAAGACTATCCATTGGTGGGGGCTGGTTAACTCTGTATTTGGAACTACATGTGGAGTTGGGGTACTTTAAGGCATTCATTCCTTTGTCTCGTGGCAATTCCGTGCTTTCCTTGCGACTAGTAGTCACAGGATTCATCGGAACAGGGGCAAGTTCTCAGGGTTCTGAGCGATTAGGAGCCTCCGGAAAGGGAGGTGGGGGCCCCCAGTCAGCACCATGTGTGACACATTGCCAAACATTCTCTTCTAGATATATCCCATAAACCAATCCACAATCATCACCTCCCTCAAACTCAACTGTCCCAAATACAGACATCATCCCTTTCTGCTTTGACAGCTGAGATTTTAATTTATTAATCTCCTGCTGGCACTGGGAGTGATCAGAGTTTCGGTTCACTTCACGAACTTGATATGCTTTCTCACATTGAATTTTAAACTGACTCATAAACAATATTTATATTTGATTCTTTTGCTCCTGCTTCAATACTTTTCCACAGAACAGCTCATTTTCTTCTCTTAACTTCTCAACTACTTCTCTCATATTTTCTAAATCATCTTTTAACTTCATTTTTCCTGATTTCTCGCTTTCTAACTCTTCGAACAAAATAACAATCAGGGCAGCATTACTTAATTTCAAAGTGTTTTCTCCTTGATCTCTGTTTCTCTCATTCCAACGTCTCTGACCTGCGGATCCCAGACCCGCGAACAACTTACTGCAGTGTTCTGCCCACTTGGGCCATTTCTTATTCAGATACTTTCTCAGTGTCTGTTCCCACTCTTGGGAATCTCCCATTTCTCTGGTCCCAGGGCACGGGATGTGGCTGATAGGGGTACAGCTACTGCTAATTTCCCAGTCAATCCCTCTCAGTCAGGTTGTATCGGGAGCACAATGAATACTCCCTCGCTCCTCCAAAAGCTGCGCTTTTGTTTAGCGCAGCAGGCCAGGAGATTCAAGCGGTGCCAAATGCACGGGATCTAAGCTGGGCATCCCGCCCCGATAGCATCTGCCAGCACCAGATTTCTGGCGGCGTCAGCTCCACGCTGGAACTCGGCTGGGAGCCGCATATATTATTCAGATAAGAATTTAAATCTAAGTTAAATGTCATTCGTGGGTCCGGGACTGAAGTCTCCGGACTTGCTCGCCTCCCTGCTCCCGCAAGGAGTATTTCACTCCAATGGGGTTTACAGGAGCTCCCCACTTTTGGGGAGCTGGTGTCTCAACCCCACTGGAATGAAAGGGGGCAATTGGGGCCCCCCAGGGGGTCAGGAACTGGGGGGGCGCCCCATGAGCATTGGCACCTTGGCAGTGCCAGCCTGTTCCCCTAGCAGTGCCCAAAGGGCGAAGTGCCAATGCCCTGGGGGCAGCTTGTAACTGCCCATCTCCAGCCAAACAGGTTCTGCATCCTGATCTCCTGAACCAGGGTCATCACTAACTATTGCAGCATTGATACCCTCGAGTAACAATGCTACCCCTCCACCATTATCTCACTCCCAATTCTTCTTGAATGTCATAAGCCCCTCAATATTCAGAACACAATCCTTGTCATCCTGCAGCCAGGTCGATGTCATGACGACCAATCATATTTATTGACTTCAATGTGAGCGATCAATTCTTTTATTTTGTAATGAATGTTGTGTGAATTCAGATACAGAGCCTTCCATTTTGCCTCATTGTTATCTTTGTCTTTATTCTTTGTCCATCCGTCAGTTTTTTTTTCATTCTGTCCCTTGCTGCCATTCTCTGACCCTTATTTCCCATTTTACTATTATCCTCTCTTACCCTGGCCGGAATTCTCCAAACTCGCCACGGCTGGGATTTTCCGGTCCAGCTGTACTGAAGGGAGATCTGGCTGAGTGCCAAATTCTCCGTTCTCACCGACAGTGATGTCGAGGCAAATGAGATTGGAGAATTCCGGCTCTTGTCTCGACGCTTCGATGTACCACAGGCGGGATTTTCCATGCAACCCGCTGTGTGTTTTGCTGGGGCTGAGCTGGCCTGGCATTGGCTGATGCTGGTCTGGTCCCACCGTTCTCAAGGAGGTTTCCCGTTGAATGCACCCTCGCTGCTGGGAAACCCATGGTGGGAATATGCTGTCATCAGGCCTGGAAGATCCCACTGGCGTGATTGGCTGGAAAATTCCAGCCCACATCTTTCTACATTTGATATCTTGCGCACACTTATTTCATTTCTTCCCCTCTCTTCTTCTCGAGTGATGTTTCTCTCTAGAACACTGGTCCCAGCACTGTTCAGGTGTGTACAGAACCTCTTTCCTCGTTCTTCCTCTGCCACTGATACCTACATGAACCAGGGCAACTGGATCCTCCCTCTCCCACTGCAAGTTCCTCTCCAACCCTGAGCAGATGTCCTGAACGCTGGCACAGACAGACAGGATGTGGAGATGCCAGCGTTGGACTGGGGTAAACACAGTAACAGTTTTAACAACACCAGGTTAAAGTCCAACAGGTTTATTTGGTAGCAAATACCATTAGCTTTCGGAGCGCTGCTCCTTTGTCAGATGGAGTGGAAATCTGATCGCAAACAGGGCACTCCACTCACTACTCGCTTCTCAAGTCCTGCCCTCTGGGCCCTGTTTGAGGCCCCGTTTTCTCATTTCCTCCCTCCATTCCCTCCTCATGTTGTTCTCTCTTCCCTCCATTCCCTCCTCACTCTGTCCTTTCCTTCCTACATTCCCTCTTCATTCTGTCACTTTCTCCCTCCATTCCCCCCTCAATCTGTCCTTTCCTCCCTCTATTCCCCCTCACTCTGCCCTTTCCTCCCTCTATTTACTCCTCACTCTGTCCTTTTCGCCCTCCATTCCTCGGTCACTCTGTCCTTCCCTCCCTCCATTCTCTCTTCACTCTGTCCTTTCCTCCCTCCTCACTCTGGCCTTTCCTCCCTCCATTCCCTCCTCTTTCTGTTTTAGGTTCACTCGGGCTTTCAGCTCAATCTTGGCCTCTCAGATCAATCTTGAACTCTCCCCTCTACCTTACTTTAGAAATCTCTCTCTCTGTATCACCCCCTCCCTGAAGAAGGGGCTTGGAACTCCGAAAGCTTGTGTGGCTTTTGCTACCAAATAAACCTGTTGGACTTTAACCTGGTGTTGTGAAACTTCTTACCGTGTTTACCCCAGTCCAACGCCGGCATCTCCACATCATCACCCACTCGCGTCAGAGATGATGCTGCAGCACATCCTCTGGTGGGAGGTTCTCATTACAGTGTGACCGTTTGACCTCGGCAGCTGCCATTATCAATGTGGCTTTCGGAAATTTCACAGGGAAAAGTTATCAGGAAATTTGTACAGATTCCTAGTATATTTTATTAGACAGTGTTCTTTACCCTACAAAGGTTTCAGCAGATTTGAAGCACAAATTATAAGGGATGACGACAATGGAAAAGTCTCACTCACCGTTCCATTGGTATAGAGAATCTAAAATTCATTTAATCCATATTAGGTGGAATGCAGAGTCGAGGAGATTGACGCACGCACACACAAACACAGACACATACACACACACACACACGCACGCACACACACAAAGATTTAGCAGCGTCTAGCAGGGCAGTGAATCCATTAAATCCATTAAATGCTTTCCAAAGGAGACAAGGTATGGGGAAAGGAGAGGGAAATGGACGTGAGTGGACCATTCCTTCAACAGCCAGAGCAGGTATGAGAAGTTGAATGGTCGCTTTGTTGTAGCCAGTTCCATGATGTTTCAATTCTCGTGCTTGTGCTGGTGTTCATCAAGTGTACCTACAACGATTCTGTTTTTCTTCAATCAAGGTTCCGTGCCTGTCTAATCTGTTTACTCCAATCAGTGGAACTAATAACAATGTTTACGTAAGTCTCATGGTCTCAGTGGGTGCCACTCGCTTGTATTAATAAAGGGTCCCACTGAGTGAGTGAGCTCAGAGTCAATGAAAACTAAAGGACAATAGAGTTCATCACAGAACATGGATCTGGTGGATTTCTTATTTCTGCTCTTTGATGTCGAACCCATTTTCTATCGCATCCTTGCAGTGGTTGGAGTTCTGTGTGAGTTATTGTAATCATTGCTGGTTTGGCTGCTCTGATAGTGGAACTTGTTGGTGTCGGGCATGTTACACAGTCGTATGCTTGAAGTTATTATTTCCAATCATGATGATCATTATTTTATTTCAGGCAATGTTTTACTTCAGGCATTGAATCCAAACTAAACATGTGTTTACTGATGTTCAGGATCTGTTTGACTTTGTCCAGGTTTCAGTGGGGCACTTGTATAATTCAGGTCAGAAACTCCAAAGTGTTTTATGAAGTCTGCCTGGACCATAAGTTTTGCAATTTGAATTTGGCTCGGGTGAGCATGAGATGTTTGACCTCAGGTATGATTCAAATGACCTACTGGGGAGCTTCTATCAAACAAAGTTTATTTAAGAATACTGTTAACATGTAAACAGAAAATGAGCAATAACCTCTGCCACGCACAAACAAGAAAAAAACAACTATGATATTGTATTAAACCTGAACAGCTAAATAAACAATTCCCATAAACAAAATCCTTGCCGCAGGTTTAACACAGAAAATACGAATGTTCACATGAATCTGGATGCATCATGGTTGGATGCTGCAGTTCTCTTGATATACACGCAGACAAGCTTGGTATCAGATAAGTTTGCCAAAAATATCAGGAAGAGAGAAAAGGAAACTCTGTTTTTGCCTGTTTTTGCCTGAAAGCCACTGCAAGAGAGCGCGGAAATCCTTGCCTCAAATTCCTAGCTAGAAAACCACCGACAGCAGAGTTTTCACTCCAGAGAGAGAGGCAAGACTGCTTCCAGTCTTGAGTTGAAACAGATTCTAACTAACCAGCAACCAAAACCGAAAGGACAAAACTCTTGGGAGAGGGAAAAAAAACTATCCTACTTGACCTTTCAATCATTCTGCCCACGACAATCCAAAAGGTCAGAAACTCCCTGAAAGGGCATTAGGTCAAGATTTAAAAAAACATTTCAACCATTTAGCAGAAATAAAAGGATCTCTAATCAGACAGCCGATGCCACAATAAAAAAACAAAGCTGCTTATAACTGCAGTGAACATATTAAAAACTACATTTCTTAAAGTCACAGTAGCATCACACCTTCCACTGAGATCCAGCTCACAAATACAAGGGAAGTCTCAGTGTGGACAGATAACGACGTCACAACAGTGATTACATTTCAAAGGTTCTTCTGTGGCATGAAAAGAGCTTCAGATCAACTACAGTTGTGAAAGACATTCGATAAATGCACTTGTAGCTGTTTTCTTGAAGTTGATTGTGAGGGTGTGTTCTGTGGTGAACAAAATGTAAATTATTTACCGTGCCATTTTCCAACTTCCTGGAAGGCTCTGAAAGAATTGACAAATAATCAGTTGTGACCCCATTATTGGATTCATGAGTTATCCACGTGCTCACTATTACAGCTCAAATTCAGAGCTCCTGTACATTATTCAACTGATTCAACAGTGAATCAGATCCAATCTCCAACCCAAGGAGCTGAAACTAAATACACAAACTCCGCCTGTCTCACCAGTGAGTCTGTTTTGATTAATTTAATCTAATCGCAGTTACAATATTTCTGCAATAATGATATTCTCCTTGTTCATTGAGAAGCTTATTTGCTGACACATTGGATAACAGGCTCCACCCTGTTTCTTTAATGTGAGTTGTAAAACTGTAATTTTTAACATTTTCTCTCCTTGCTCTTCATATCTTTGCTTCTTCTCACTGGACAACTTTGTTTTACAATCTGTTTTAAATTTACAGCTAACTTAGTCGCGATTGTGACTCTATCTCGAGGGAGGTGCGGTCTTTCCAAAGGTGTCACTCGGTACCTGGTGGCGATGGCTGCAGCCGATCTGCTGGTTGTCATTATTCGGGTCATACTGGAGAAAATTAATCCCTTCAAACTGAGCGTTGTATTATATTACAGTCGTCATGCCTGTGGCATCAGAGAAGTTATTGCTACTGCAGTTGTTAGCAGCTCTGTCTGGCTCACAGTCGCCTTCACCTTTGACCGAATGGTGACCATTTGCTTCCAGAAACTGAAGATGAAATACTGCACTGAGAAAACAGCAGCCATCATTATCACAACGGTGAGTTTACTGTGTTTATTAACCAAAATCCCGGTGTTCTTTGCGTATGACCCCTATTACTGCACAACATCAGGCGCTTTCAACACCTTCCTTTCATGGCAAATCTTTGACTGGACAGACCGCATTTTAACTCCAGTGCTCCCCTTCGTGCTGATACTGCTGCTCAATACTCTCACTGTCAGGCACATCCTGCTGGCCAGTGCAGTCCGCAGGAAACTGAGGGGACAGCGAAACGGGGAGGAGCAGAATGATCCAGAAATGAAGAATCGAAGAAGATCCATCATTTTACTCTTCACCATATCGGGCAGCTTTATCCTGTTATGGGTGACACGTGTTGTATTTCTATCTATTCAACGAATCACTAGAATGTTTGGTTTCTGGTCAACTGATGTACTTGTAACCGATATGATGGGATCAATGCTCCAGTTATCCAGTTCCTGCACCAACACATTTATTTACGCAGTCACACAGAGGAAGTTCAGAGAGGAGGTGATGAATGCTGTGAAATATCCCTTTACTGTCAGCCGGAATTTCATTAAATGATGGGATGAAATATGGAAACTTTAAACACGGAGAGGGTAGCAAAGTTATGGTTCCTGTCCAGCTCAACTCCGGTTGAATAAACATGTCCAAAGGGCTTTGAAAATGAGAATCAAAATCTTCCTCAAATCTACAAGTTCTGGTCAGGTGGAAGTTTGAAAGTGAATTCTTCATGTTCTGAAAAATAATTGATTTGCGGATATTGCGATGAATTTTATTTTGTCTCAAATACAAAGTTGAAATGAGATCTGGTTCTCATATACACATTCTTACTAGTCAAAGGCAAGATTCAAATGACACAGATTTCACTTCTCACTCACTCCACAGAATAAACACAGTGAGTTTGAAAGGATTGGAAGCAACTGATTCCGAGAGAAGCAGAAACATTGAAGCAGCTGTATAGAGATGATGATTGCAGTTGTTGGGAACTGACAATGAAAATAGTTTGAAAACTGCCTTACCAGGGTAAGTGAAGTCTTTGTGAGGAATTTAGAATGGCAACAAACTGAGAGATCCTGGAAAGGAGCAACATGGAGACAATTGCTGAATCATCAACCTGGGGAGAACAAACAGAATTGGGAAAGGGCACTTTGAGCGATCGCACTTGTGCTACGTTTAGAAAATGGAATGTGAGCAAACATTCTGAAACAGGTTGTACAGTCCATCCAATTCATTCAATGATCAATAGTCATCATCCCATGTGTTTCTGCTGTTCCCATATCTCTTTATCTACATTCCCACAGTCACCAATCAAACATATTGCTCAATGTTCTACACTGTATATTCCTCTGGCAATGTGGAATGGTCAGAGAGCTGACTGCAAGACATTGCTGTAAGCCAGGCTCCAGATGCTGCCGCTCTGTTACTCCTTTGGGAGAGATTCTCACTGCTCAGCCAGGAAGAAACCTCAGGAACTGGCCTGGAAATGTTCACAAATATAGATTTAAAATGCGGAATGTTCTCTGCCCGTGTCCCCATCTGTGGGATTCTTAGTCTCTGGTATTGATGTCCCCCTGGACTTTCACATGGTGGTCACCGCCAATTAACTGATGGTCACCACCAATCACAAGATGCAGAGCTGCCCCACCATTGAAAAAATGCCAAGAGCCCAATGAATTGACACCTATTTGGGACAGTGTCTCGATATAAACATATAATTCCAAATACGCACATCCTCGATGTATAAATGTATCACCTGCTCCTGTCCAAGTCTCTTCCATTTAATCTTACATCCATGTGCCATCAGCCTCTACTGCCTTTTTCCATCAATCCTGTCCCATCACTTCATAATTTAAAATTGTATCCAATCACCTTGGGAACAAGGTTGTCTTTCTATCTGTCTTTCTTCACACTGTTAATATTCAGATTACTGTTGTACATTTTGCTGTAATTCGACCAAACCTAAGAATTAACCACATGTTATCTAAATCGCAGCAAAGTAGAATATAATTGTTGAATGTTACAAGCTGTTTTTCACAGACAAGGAAAGCCCTGGCCAGGAATGAACTGTTGGAAATGATGAAAAACATGAGCATCTCCAGATCACAGCGTGTCCAGATTTAATCCCAAGGGAATGAGTGATTGATGAGTTACAAGAGGAAAAAGAACTTTCCAATTCTGGAGTGTGGAAGTTATTGATTCCGTGTGAGGGTTGGAGCAGATAGTCATTACAAGAAGCACTAAACAGGCAAAGACGCACCGGGACTCTCCCGAAATTGAGTTTGAGGGTTGGAGATAGGATGTTGGGCAGGAGATTTAGGGGGTATATGAGGAAAAACCTTTTCATCCAGTGGGTGGTAATGGTCTGGAACGCGCTGCCTGGGGGGCTGGTACAGGCAAGCTACCTCACATCCTTTAAAACATCTCTGCATGAGCACTTGGCACATCATAACATTCAGGGCTATGGGCCAAATGCTGGCTGATGTGATTACGTGGAAGTTCAGGTGCTTGTAATGTGTTGGTGCAGAGTCGATGGGTCAAAGGGCCCCTTCTCTGCTGTCTGATTCTATGACTCTACGTTTGAAAGCATTTGTGGAACTGGTCATGGGGAATATCACAGGATGGGATAAGGGAAGAGGAGATAAAGGCCTGGTTAATCAAGGATAAAAGGAATGAGCAAAGGCACTAAAATCTCCTAAAGGGTGGGTAACATTAGGGCTCACTTTGAATATCTTTGAAAGGTATTTGGAGCTGTAGCCAAGGCCAAAATGGTCAGTCACAAATTAAACATCGATGTTGAGTAACTGCCGAACTGACCACTTGCTCTTGTTCATTAATATCTGGCTTTTGATCACAGTCACTAGAACTTAAAATCAATGGAAACTCTTTGGGCCATAACCACCTGGCTACCCTATGTGGGATTTTGGGGGGTTTCCATTTCCAGCATGTGAGTCGTTACGGAATGTCACTCCACCACTGATTGCCACGCTGAAGACGGGTCTTTGTTTCCAATTCTTTCTTCCAGATATCTGAACTCAGTAAACTGTTTAGACAAGACAACACCTTACAATGGCAGAAAATATCTTGGGGAATCTGTGTTGTATCCTCTCGATTGCAGCAACATCTTCCGAAAATCCACACATATTTCTCCAACTGTGGGTTTACGGAGGTTTTATTTAGATTCACCATTATATCTTGACTTTAATGTTCTATACCGACTGGGCAGCATGGACGAGTTGGGCCGAATCGCCGTTTCCATGCTGTTAACGTCTATGACTCTCTGACTGCCATCAAAGTCAGGATCTTATTGGTTCTTTATCTTTATCCACTTGAGGAGCTGTTTTTAATGTTGGGAGCCGGAATCCCCAAACCCTTCAGCTTCTTGGTATCATCCAAATTTCCCCCATTCAAAATATTTTTTCAGTGAAATGTAAAACCTCACACTTACTGACATTAAATTCCATTGTTATTCATTGGCCCATTTATCTCAGCCACGTTGCTTTGATCCTCAGAATTCATTACTGTGCTTCCTATTTTAATATTGTCTGCAAATTTCTACATCACTCCCTCTCGCCCTGTATCCTGTTCATTGTTTTACGCAGTTAACAGGAGTGAGTCCAGAGCAAAACCCTTCTGGGTCTCCACTGCCTCATTCCAAACATGCCGAGGAACTGCTCTCAACTCCCATTGTTTCTTCCCATCTCAGCAGTTTGCTTCCCTCCCCCTGATTTAATTCTGCTTCATTTTCTCCAATCAGATTCTAATTGGTAAAATCAAAATACTGCGGATGCTGGAATCGGAAACAAAAATGAAAAATGCTGGAAAATCTCAGCAGGTCTGACAGCATCTGTGAGGAGAGAATAGAGCCAACGTTTCGAATCTAGATGACTCTTCATTCAGCTGTGACGAAGGGTCATCTCGACTTCAAACGTTGTTTCTATTCTCTCACCATAGATGCTGTCAGACCTGCTGAGATTTTCCAGCATTTTCGGATCCTGAGAGGTATTGTACTGAAGCTTTCTGAAGATCCATGTACACAACATGCACTGCATTTCTCCACACGCCACATGTGTCACGGATTCCAGTAAGTGTCAGGTGTAGAGTTCACATTTTGGGCCATGGAAAATCTAAATGTGTGTATCATTAATATTCATCTGCCGTGCTTACTTCATAACCATGAAGGTTTCTTTACACTGGTGTTACATCCACTTCACACAAACTGATTGTCACAAATACCTCACAACATAACTTGTTACATCATGCATGTAGACTTCTCTCATTTCACAATTACATGTTGTATCGCATCATTACAAAGATTGAACCAAAACCAAAGCACCCAATGTAAAAACATTGGGCCTGATTTTACCATATTGAGTCTAAGTACCGAATTTGGGCGCCAAATAGATCCTAGCCTGGAATCCTCTTTCCAGCGCACCCATACCCGTTTTGCCAGCTCCGATCCGATTCGCGCTGTGGGCGGGGCTTAGCGTTGGCGGACCGATCGGAGCTCTGAACTGCGCATGCGCAGTTCGAAAAAAATCTGACAGCGCGTCCGGGCGCAAAAGAAAAAAAAGCAGAAAGCGGAGAGAGCGGCTCTCTGACGATCATCCTCGGGGTGGGGGGGGGGGGGGGGGGGGGGGGGGGGCGGGTGGGGGGGAGGTGGGGGGTGGGTGGGACCCAGATCATCCTCTGATCGGGGGAAGGGGTCTGCTGCCAGTCTGCGGCCGATTGGTGGGGAGGGAGGAGGCAGGGGGGTCCGCCGCCACTCTGCGGGCGATCCCTCCTCCCCACTGGAGGAACGAATCCCTCCTGCCGGAGTGAACGTGTGGCCATGCCATCCCAAAAAACCTTCAGGATGAAGCGATTCCTCGCTAAGAAGATGAAGCAGAACCGGCCGATTCCACAGTGGATCCGTGTGAAAACCGGCTACAAGATCAGTACAAGTCCAAGAGGAGACACTGGAGAAGGACCAAGCTGGGCCTGTAAAGGGAGACACCATCACTGGTACACTACCAGCCACAGATTACTCTTCCCTGTAGGGGCAAGAGAGCGGGAGAGATGGCTCTGGCTGGTTTTGTGGGATGGCATGGCCAGACGTTCACTCCGGCAGGAGGGATTCGTTCCTCCGGTGGGGAGGAGGGATTGCCCATAGAGTGGCGGCCGACCCCCCTGCCCTCTCCCTCCCCACCGATCGGCCGCAGACTGGCAGCAGCACCACACCCCCACCACCCCCCCCCCCCCCCCCCCACCCGCCCCCGACCAGTAGATGATCTGGGTCCCGCGCTCCGCCCCCCCCCCCCCCCGCCTTTCATGCTAATGCATTTAAATCATCGGGCCGCCCGATTTGGGCGTGGGCTGGACTCGCACCAGGATCGGTGTTGGTAAAGCCGCGATCTGTTTGGAATCGGGTGCAGATCGCGGTGGAGGCCCGACGCCCAACTTCACCGCGATTGCGCGCCTGAAAACGGGCGCGAAGTTTTAGTAAAATCAGGCCCATTATAATATATATAAATGGACATAAGTTTTGTTGTTTGTTTTAAATCTGTGAATCTCCAATTTAAATCTGCATTGTATTATTATATAACTTTACGTGTGGCATGCTTATAAGTGTTCGGATGTTTTAATTTAGAATATGGAAACTGAAAATGTAAATGGGAAGATGAGTGGTCAGAACTTCGTGGACAATGATTTGGAAACCTGCATGAGGTTGAGCAAAGGAGAGTTCACATTTTGGGCTGTGGAAAATTTCAATGTGTTTATTATTAGTATGCTTCTGTCTTGCTTCCTTCATTTATATTTACCTCATATTTCACTGTTCTGCTTTGATGTTTCAATAAAGTATTTGTATTATTCCATATTTAAATGTTTTGTTTTAATGTTTTAATGAAACATTCGTAGAATTCTGTGATGTTTCATGGAATACTTTTATGAACAAAAATAATTGTTATAAATCCAAAACTTTGATACTATGTAAACATTTGACGAAACATTTTACTCAGCAGCCGCCCCATGACATTTTGTTTAATTGCCTCATCTTTTCAAATTTCTCACAAAATATATTTTCCTCTTTAAGACAACAATCAATGAAATATTTTTATACATTAACGCAACAGTTCTGTTGTCTCTAAACAAGGAGGGCAGGGAGGGAGGTATATGAGGAGGGGAAAGGAGGAGAAGGTGAGGATGGGAGAATGAGGAGAAGGGAGGGAGGGGGGAGTGGAGAGTTTGAACATCAAAAAATTACATGTTACATGTAGCCTGACTCCTCTGTGCCTCGGATAAAGCCTCAAAAGAACTTCAGTTAAAAAGCCTACCTAAAAGCGTGATGTACCAGAGGTGGTGGAACATGACTCCAGATTTTCAATCTGCCCTGAATTCTGCAATCCCGAACAGACAGTGTTCACATCAGCTTACAGGAGACTTGCAAATGTCATCTTAAGGAATAGTTACCTAAAGCATTTGATCCAGCCAAGTTGCATTCTTCCCACTGTAAAGTTAGAGCTCATTTCTCCAAGGGGTTTCTAAGGATCAACATTGCATCAGGGAGACTCTTAAAATTAGGATAAACACTTCTTAAAATACATCGCCAGTTCCAAATGGACTTTAGCTGAAACTTATTCCAGACATTAACGTCCTAATTTATATACGTATGATATATATATATGTTATAAATTAATATACTTTTTTTTCAGGACTTAATGGCCCTATTTTACCATTGCGTCGCGCGTGATAAAGTCGGGTGTGAGGCCATTAACGTGATCCGCGCCCGTGTCCGCGCAGCTGGCCACTTTACCGAAACCGGGGAATGGTGGCGATCTGATTCGCGCCCAAAATGGGCACAACGGCGTTTTAAATGCATTTGCATGCATTTCAATTGAATTAATGAACTGCCCACCCAACTTAATCAGCATTTCTCCCTTTACTGCCACGTTCGCCGATCCGGAATCGCGCCAAAATGAACCTGCTGAATAAACGTCTGAATCGGGCGCTCCAGCTGCTGAAGAGCGAGTTCAGAGCTTCCATCGGCTCTCTGACTCAGATTGGTGGTGGGGGGGGGAAAGGGAGGCGGGTCAGATCATTCTCTGGTTGGGGGCGGGGGGAGTGAGGCGAGATCGTTGTCTGGTTGGGGGGGCGGGGAGGAGGCAGGTCAGATCTATCTCCAGTGGGGAGGGGGTGGAGGGAGGCCTGATCGTTGGCTGGTGGTGGGGGGAAGGGCCGATCGTTTTCTGGGGGGCAGGGAGGGCCGATCGTTTTCTGGGGGGCAGGGAGGAGGAGGCGGGTCAGATGTTCCTTTGGGAGGGGGTTGAGTGAGGCCAGACCATTCTCTGGGGCAGGGGGGGGGCGATGAGTGAGGCCAGATCGTTGTCTGGGGGTGGGTGGGGTGAGTGAGGCCAGACCATTCTCGGGGACGGGGGGGGAAGTGAGGCCAGATCGTTGTCTGGGTGGGGGGGTGGGGCGGGGGGAGGGGGCAGTGAGTGAGGCCAGACTATTCTTGGGGTGGGGGGAGTGAGGCCAGATCGTTCTCTGAGGGGGTGGGGTGGAGGAGGGAGGCGGGTAAGATGTATCTTTGGTGGGGGGGGGTGGGTCGGCCCAATCGCTCACTGGTTGGGGGGGCAGATCGATCTCTGGTGGGGGGGGGGGGAAGGGGGCAGGGGTTGCGACCAATCTGGGTAGCAGGGGGTGGGTGGATAAGGGAGACAGTGATGTCTGTGGGGGCCATTGATCCCGCTTTTCGCTCCCGGGCCGCTTTCTCCGCTTTCTGCAGCCCAGAAGTGATCTGACGTGGCCGCGCTTTTACAAATTTTTTTCCGACTGCGCTTGTAAGGCTCACATTAACACTGCAATGAAGTTATTGTGAAATTCCCCTGTGTGTGGAAGGTTTAAGTTGGCAATTCATTTAAAGCCCATGGGGGCGATTCTCCCTGCCCGCTGCGCTGCTCCAGCAGCCAAATAGGCAGTGAGACAGAATCGGAGGCCATTTGGGGGGCTTTCCGTGGTGTGCCACATCCTCTGCGCATCTCCGTGGTCCAGATTTGTGGCGCCGTCAGCTCCGCGCTGGAAATCGGCGCAGATCTGATTTAAATATTATAATCTGCATTTACATCCTATTCGCGGGCCGGGACTGAAGTCTCCGGGCTGCGAGCCTCTTCCTCCCACCAGGTGTGGTTCACTCCAGCGGGGTGTACAACAGCTCCCCACTAACTGGGAGGTGGCAGCCCGACCCTGTGGACTGAAGGGAGGACATGGAGGCCCCCGAGGAGGTCGGGGTAACGGGGAGCCCCCTGGACATTGCCAGCCTAGCAGTGCCAGCCTGGCCCTCTGGCACTGCCCAAACGGCAAACTGGCAATGCCTAAGGGGCACCTTGGCATTGCCTACCAGTCATCGGGCAGTGTCAAGGGACCCAGAGGCAGAGAAAGTAGGGCCTATTGGGGATGGGGCTATGGGGTGCGATCAGTGGTGTGTCCTGTTGCCACTCTGCAGTCAGAATCAGTGGCAGAGGGAGTTAAGGTGCTGAAAGGGGCTGGTCATCATGATCAGGGGGGCTGCCAGGTAGGTCTGGCTGTGTGGAGGTTGCCAGGACTGCGGGTGGTGGGGGGTCAGGACTGCTGGAGTTGTGGGTGGTCGGGGAGTTCGGGGCTGGCGGGTGGGCACATTGGGAGATTTCTGGGAGGCCAACGATTGGGGGGCCACCGGGTTGGCCAGCGTTGGAGCTGACCAGTGACTGAGAGGCCGGCAATGCAGGGCTACTGCGCATGCATCGATCTCCGCCATGACAGATTGGAGCATGCACAGTGGTCAGCGCTATGCTGCTGGCCTCTCCAGCGGGAAAAGACCCCACCCCTGATTTTCAGTGTGGATCTCCTTCAGATTGTGGAAGACTCATTTTGAAAATCCCGCCAAAAGAAACAGCAGAGGTTACTCTACTTTTTACACAAATTCGGCACTTAGAACCTTCTTGAGAGAATCCCTGCCGATACCTTCTTTCAAATATCCAACAATAAAAACATAGATTGCTAAAATTATCTCTGCTTCCTGACATGGGGATATGGTCTGTGGAACTATGAAGCTGTCAAGTCATTTCAAGCCCTGTCTTTAAATTTTGATGAAAAGAATGACTGCTCTGACTCTCGGTTGAAAAGAAGTTGGTGTTTGCAATTTCAGTCGATGTTTCAGATAAACCTGAAGCTCATCATTAAAATATTAGTACTGCTTGCTTGCATCAACAACATATCCTTCACACAGCGGGGGACCTGAACTTTTGTAGTTTCATAGAGTCATAGTCATAAAGTTATAAAGTAGAGAAGAGGCTCTTTGACCCATTGGGTGGACACAAACAAAACTACACAAAACCTACATTTAATTCCACTTTCCAGCATTTGACCCATAGCCTTGAATGCGATGACATTTCAAGCACTCATCCACATACCTTTTAAAGGCTTTGAGGTTTCCCTTCTCGACTAACCTCCAGGCAGTGCATTCCAGACTCCCACCGACCTCTCGGTGAATAACATTTTCCTCAAACCACCCCCCCAGCTGTCTGCACCTTAACTTAAAATTATGCCCCCTCATGATTGACCCCTCAACTGAGGGGAACAGCTGTTTCTTATCCACCCTGCCATTACCCCCTCGTAATCTTATACACCTCAATCAGGTCCCCACTCAGCCTTCTCTGCTCTAAAGAAAACAACACAAGCCTATCCAGCCTCTTGTCATCGCTCAAATGCTCCATCCCAGGAAACATTCTGGTGAATATCCTCTGCCCTGTCTCAAGTGCAATCACATCGTTTCCATAGTGAAGTGATGTTAGATAGTTAAGTGGTTGCATTGTAGTTTTAGCCACATGATTGGATGGTGATGTCACTGAGGTGTTTTGCAGCCTCCTGCTTTAGTTTCATTCATACTCGATGAAGGCAACAGCTCCTGCAATAAATCTGTTGTTGTTATTTTGAATCTATGTGTGCAAAGCACATCTGTTTCTTTTTGTTTAAACCAACAGCTCTTAACCGAGTTAGGAATGACAAAAAGAAAATTGGTGTTGAGTCAGGAATTTGTATCATTGTGAACATCAAGAAAAGACCTTGGGGCGATTATCCCCGGGAGAATCACGTGCCGGACAATTCGTGGGATTCGCACATGCATTCCCGGCATGCATGCATCACCCAGCGCCGGATATCCGGCACAGTCGGGACCATGCTGGAAACCGATGGGAACAGCAGGGAAGTCATTTCAATCTATTTTTACTCTTATTTAAATGTGATTATCGGGCCCGGGACTGAAGTCTCTGGGCTCGCCAGCATCTCCCACCCAGCCAGTACAACTTCACTCTGGCAGGGTTCAGACCAGCTCCACACTATCGGGGAACTAGCAGCCTGACCCTGCTGGAGTTAAGGGAGGGGCAATCGGGGACCCCAGGGGGTCGGTCATCAGGGGAGTGGTGTTCCCTTGGGGTGGGCACACTGGCAGCACCAGCCTGTGTCCCCCAGCACTGCCCAAGTGGCAAAATACCCATGCCCAGGGGCATATTGGCACTGCCCATCAGGAATGGGTCAGTGCCAATGGGGTCGGGCCTGGGGGCAACGAGAGCTGGGGGTGGGGCCTAGGGGCTGATTGGGGGCTGCCACGCTGCATGGGGATCAGTCGAGGCTGGAGGGAGGCCAGCGATCGGGGCGGGCTGGGAGTTGGATCTGCCAGGGGTCTGCATCTTCCGGGGGTGGCTCGACCAGGTGTAGGTGTGTCTTCGGGGGGGGGCTCTGCCTCCCGTGGAGGCGGGGGGTGGGGGGGCAGCTGCCGGGGAGATTGTCATTGTTGAGTGGGGGGGGTGAAGATCGGGCGATCCAGGATGGGAGGAGAGTCGGGGCTTGCCCAGGAATGGCCGTGCAGACTGCGATCGGACTGCAGTGGGGGTGGTGGGGCGGGGGGCGGGGGGGGGGGGTGTGGGGGGGGGGGTGTTGATTAGGGGGAAAGCACTGCGAGGGTCCCAGAATGGCCAGCTTTCAAACTGGTCAGCAAACGGCAGGATGACAGTTCGGGGCCACTGCGCTTGCACAGAGGCCCTGAGCTGTCAGACCCTGGCACAAATAGCTCCCTCCCCCCGCCGCCCCCTCTCCAAGCTTTTAATAACGTTCATGATTGTGACCTTTGCATTGCACAGAGTGCGGGAGATTCTAATGTCAACTCCCACTGAATAAACAATTGTGATTTACCCCAGTTTTCCCATAAATTCAACACTGAGAATTGGGAGAATCACCCCCCTTAAGTGTGAGAAAAGATTGTGGGTGTGATTTTCCAGGCCTGTTGAGCTGCTTGAGTAGCGCAGCGAGCCGGGAAATGTCAGCAGGAGGTCCCAAACAGGAATCACAACCGGCATCATGTCACTTGTGATCTTCCCAGACTATTTTCATTAACGTAATCAGCTGGGCACCAGGGAACAGCATGAGGCTGATTACACAATGCAAATGCTTATTTGCAACACAGAGCAATCTGGGGAAGCAATCATCTGGGCTCGCTAAAGATTCTGACCCCTCCAGAGGAGGTCCACACCAGCGGGGATCACATGTGGTCCCCAGCAACAGGGACCTAACGTGTCGGCCTTGCGGGTGGGAGCAATGGCCATAGAGGCCCCTGGGTGGGTGGGGACTGGGGGTTACCCCTTGGGCAGAGCCAGCCTGGCACCCTGACATGCCCAATGAGCACCCTAGCACTGCCCACAGGGCACCCTGTGGTCGGTGCAGACTCGATGGGCCGTATGGCCTCTTTCTGTGCTGTAGGGTTTCTAAGATTCTAAGATTCTAAAGGTCTTTGCGATAAAGATTGAAATGTAATCACTGTTGGGACACCTCCATCTAGTCTACCATGTCCTGATGTCCACCTGTCCCAGCCCTGAACTCACATCTTTGTGTAGTTCTCTCCTATCATGCCTTCCACAGCTCACCTTGTCTCTGAGAGCCACTTCCTGCTCCCCACAGCCCATAATTCTCAGTCTCAAATGTATGTGCGCTGTCACTGAGAACCGGCTAACAAATGCAAGGAAAGTCTCAGTGTTGTGTGTCACTATTTGTAGGAGTTGATTGTGAGGATGTTTTCTGCCATGAACAGAATGTAAATGTAACATTTTCCACCTTCCTGGAATGCTCTGAAAGCATTGCTAAGGAATGAGCTGTGACCCCATTATTGGATTCATGAGTTATCCACGTGCTCACTATTACAGCCCAAGTTGAGAGCCCTTGTAGATTATTCAACTGATTCAACAGTGAATCAGATCCAATCATCAACCCAATGCGCTGAAACTAAATATAGAAACCCCGCCTGTCTCACCAATGAGTCTGTTTCGATGAATTCAACCTGATCTCAGTTACTATATTTCTGCATGAATAACATTCTCCTTTTCATTGAGAAACCTATCTGTTGACCCATTGGGTAACAGGCTCCACCCTGTTTCTTTAATGTGAGTTGTAAAACTGTAACTTTTAACATTTTCTCTATTTGCTCTTCATATTTTTGCTTCTTCTCACTGGATAACTTTGTTTTACCGCTTACCTCAAGGGAGGTGTGGTCTTTCCAAAGATGCCACTCGGTACCTGGTGGCGATGGCTGTAGTGAATCTGTTGGTTGTTATTATTTGGGTCATACTGGTGAAAATTAACACCTCCAATCTGCACATTGGATTGAACTTGTGCACACATGCCAATGGCAGCAGAGCCGTTATTGCTTTTGCAGTTGTTAGCAGCTCGGTCTGGCTCACAGTCGCCTTCACCTTTGACCGAATGGTGGCCATTTGCTTCCAGAAACTGAGGATGAAATACTGCACTGAGAAAACAGCAGCCATTGTTATCACAACGGTGAGTTTACTGTGTTTATTCAGTCTCATGGAGGATGGGTATGTTCGGACATAGTAATATTTCTAAAAATACACTTTGTGTCTTTCATTGATGTCAACATGGGCAGTCACCCATTAAACATCTATATTGAGGCACTGCTGATTCTCTCTTATATGGACATCTGTGGGTTCTGATTGTATTCACCTGAATTTGAAGTGAATGTTTAACTTGAAGTTAAAGTTTTTGTTTCCAATTCTTTCTTCCAGGTGTCTGAACGCGATAAACTGTTTGACAAGACAACACCTGAGAATACCAGGAAATATTTTGGGGAATCTGTGTTGTATCCTCTTGATTCCAGCAAAATCTTCCAATAGTGGGAATTCAAAATACACACATAGTTCTCCAACTGTGGGTTGACGGAGGTTTTATCTAGAGTCACCATTAAATCTTGACTGCAATATTCTGTACCTACTTCCTTCAAACTCCGTATCTCATTGAGCCTTTATCTTCATCCACTTGAGGTGCTGTTATAAGTGTTGGGAGGCGGAATACCCAAACCCTTCAGATTGTTGATACCGTCGAGCTGTGAAATGCAAAACCTCTCAACTTTTAAATACTTAAACATGATAAGAATACAATTCTTAATTGCGAAGCTTTCTCAATTAGTTTCAATTCAAGCAATACTCCTCTTAAAGACTTAAATTCCTCTTCACTATCAGTTGGCAGCACACATGCTGACCTGCTTGCACTTGGAGTGCCAGTCCTGAGCCCTCCAGAACACCTGTGGAGAGAGAGAGAGAGAGAGACAGAGAGGGCGACAGAGACACCTTACAGAACTTGACAGTAACTGCCAGAATTTCCCTGTAAGCTTGGTCCCTCCCCTTAATCACTTGACTATCAATCAACCGAATCAAAACTCTGTGAAACTCCTTGGGAAAACGAAAACAAACAAAAATGCATGAACTCAGATTAAAACAAGCACAGCCCAAGCTTAAATTAATTTTATTAGCTTCCATTCTCAGCATATGAGCTGCCTGGTGACCAGACAAAATCGGCGCCATATGAAGTTAGTCCTGGTATCATCTCTGGTCTCCCAGATTGCCTGGATCCACTACAGTTCACCTCTCACTGCAACAGGTCCACAGCAGACACCATCTCTCTGGCCCTACATTCAACCAAGGACACTTTGTCTTCCATTTATTGACTACAGCTCAGCCTTCAACGCCATTATCCCAACAAAACTCATCTCCAAACCCCGTGGCCTAGGGCCCAGCTCCTCTCTCTAATACTGGATCCTAGGTTTCCTAATACACAGACCGCACTCAGTTAAGGATTGCAATGACACCTCCTCCAATGTTAACTTCAACAGTGGTGCCCTGCAAGGCTGTGTCCTCAGCTTCTTACTATACTCCTTATACACCTATGACTGCGAAGCCAAATTCTGTTCCAACTCCAGTTTCCAATTTGCTGACACCACCAGAGTTCAATTCCAAATCCAAGCTCAATTCTATTGTCACGATTATAAATTAGTTCTGGTAATGTCTTCAGAGAGCTGGGCAGCATCCAGAGGGTGAAACTTTACATTGAATGCAAACTGGCACAAACCACTTTGGATTTGCTTCATTTTTTCTTCACCAAATACAACCAATTCTGTTGAGTTTCAGAATCCTGAAATGTCAAAATCAAAGTGATCTTTTTGCAGAAGGCTGAGCGCTCGCAGACACTGTCAAAGTGAACCTGCACCTTTGTATGCTGTCTCAGCTTCACATGTATGTGTCCAGGGCCATCCAGAAAGGTCACTTTACTGCTGCCTCCTTTCTTGTTAACTGGCCTTAGATCCTGTCAGGCAGTCCAACTCCACCTTCTGTTGTGAAATGGTATGCTCAAAATTATTTCCAGAATCGCCAATTGTACAACTTTCTATGCCAAGATAGTTTACCAATTCCCTTGCTTGTTTTGGCTCTTGATCATTTTCTGCATATTCTTTGGCAAGGATGTATAGCAGATTGCCTTTGGTGTCAGGATTTGTTGTAATTATTGTTTTCGCAATCAATGTGGCAGTCATGCTGCTGTCAAAACCATCATAATTTACCTGAACACCAGCTATGAAGAGCACTATTTCTCTGGGTATCCATGTCTGTGCAAGCTGTATTGATTCATTATCCCAGCAGTTCATTTTGAATGATGGTACCGTTTCATTAAACAGTCTTACTTCATGTCATTGTCCTTTCCTTCTGTATGCGATAGTAAATTACTTCTGCTCCTCAATCTCCATCTTGAGATCACATATAACTTCTGATTGAGCTACACTTTCTTTCTCTGCCTCCATCAGTTTCATATGGCACTCATTTGCCTCCATCTGTGTCTTCCTTATCCAAGATTTGTAACTATCCACCAGCCCTTTGTCGCGTTTGTTCGAGACTTTTGGCTGCTGCATCTCAGACTGAACAAACAGCAGCTTCTCCTTCTGAACCTGTGCAAACTTGAGTGGATTAAGTCAATATGAATATTGCTCAATTGGAACAGAATTTTCTATATCTGCATCACACACAATTACTTGAGTAGTTTCCAGTTTGTTCACACATATAGCTTCATGTGTTTGTAATTACTCTTTCAGGCAATTTTGATTTTCCTCTGGAACATAACTCAGTCATTTATTCCAATTGATTACTTCCCTATTGTCCAATTTAATTTGAGGAATGTCAAATTCAGAATCATCTGGATTGGTCTGCTTTCCTTCCCACTCACAAATATTGTTTCAGCAGATTCGCATGACACACTAAGTTTCCTTCTATCTGGCATTCTTATCAAATAATTCAACTGACTCACTTTTCTTTTGATTTGATAAGGCTCACTAAACCTTGTTTTTAATGGTTCAACTAACATTGGTAAGAACATTTTTTCCGCACGAGCAAAAATTCAAAATTTTGATTTCTTATCCACTGATTTTTCCATCACATGCTGTGCTCTTTTAAATGTTGTCCAGCCGACTCACCAGCCAGCCCGAGTAAATCTCTCCCAAAGGTTTGACACATTGGGCCCAGTTTTACCATCGATTTGACCCTGTTTTCAGTTGCGAAAACTTGGTAAAGTCGGGGATGAGGTGAGTAGCGCGATAAACGAACCCCTCCGCACCGGTTCCCCCTTTACCAAGGACCGATCGGGACCACGCCTGAAATGGTCGCGACAGCCATTTAAATGCATCTGCATGCATTTCAATTGACTTAATGGGCTGCATGCACAACTTTACTGGCACGTCCCCCTTTTCCACCGCGTTCGCCAATCTAGAATCGGTACGAAATAGGCATGCTCCATATAAGTCCAATTCGGGCATTCCATCAGTGAGGGTTAGTGAGGAGGTAAGCCATCTGATGGCTCTGTGCTGCTTTTGTTGTGGCCATTTTGTTTCTCGAGTCGGGGGGGGGAGGGGGGCGGAGCTCTGTGAGGAGCTGTTGCTCAGCAAGGTGTCCAATGTCTGATTTGTAGCATGGACCCGGATCTCAGCACTGACTTCGTGTCTTGTGGATGCTGCTGGGTCCTAGTGCACTCAGCACTCTTCAGCTGAAGGATCTGCACAAAGCCCTTTTAAATTGCACTCCTGCAGTGTCTGAACTTTTCAAGGAGTTGTGATACTGGGGGGCATGTGGGTGGGAGAATGGGGTGGTCTGTGATTCTGGGGAGCATGTGGGCAGTATGGACAGTGACTGTTGCTGGGCTAGGGGCAAGCAGCGTTCCTTAACCTCCACACGTGTTCCTCTCCATCGCCAAACCCCCCAACCGCCCCCTCTCCTTCAGAGTGATGAGATGGCTTTTGCGATGCAACCAATTGATCTTGCTGTTCGTTTGGTTGCTGCTGGAGCTGAGGAGGAGGAGCAGGAGGAAGAATTGTGGGCACAGCAGGCCCAGGCCTTACCACTTGCAGGAGTAGAGGGATATGGCCACCATTCGCCCAGAGGAGGGGCGCAGAAGAAGAAGCGAGCATTGACCCCAACAGTTGTGCACAAATGTCATTTCAACAGACGTCGGACACTGTGTGCTGCCAAAGGCTCGGCCTCCGAAAGAACACAGTTCAACACCTGTGTCACCTCCAAGCAGGATGTGGCCCCTCAGGGCAGGGGGGCACCCACTCTCAGTGGCTGTCAAATTGATGACTGCTCTGAACCTTGATGCAAATGGCTGCTTCCAGACACCAAGTGGAGATGCCTGTGGCATCTCCCAATCAGCTGTGCACACCTGTATCAAGCAGGTCACAGAAGCCCTGTATGCCCAGGCTCGGTGATACGTCAAATTTAACCTGGACCAGGCCCGTCAGGAACCCCAGGCAGCAAGGTTCACGGCCATTGCGGGGATGCTTAATGTAACGTGCATTGCGGGGATGCTTAATGTAACGTGCAAACTCCAGACAGACAGTCACCTCAGGCCGGAATTTAACCCGGGTCCCTGGTGCTGAGAGGCAGCTGTGCTAATGTGCCACCGTGCAGCTCCGTGTGAATAAGAGCCCAGGACCTCAACACAAAAATCAAGGCTGATCTTTCAGTTTCAGTACTGAGGGGAACAGCAGCACCCCAAACACTGTAATTTCCCTCAATACCACTGTATTATCAGTCTCCATTTTTGGGATTTGGTCGTACAGAACTTGAGGATTGCTGAAGAAAGAGACACATTATTGAACATTCTCATCTTACACTCATCTGGACATTTCACACAAACATCAATTTTAAAGAGAAGAACAATTTATACTGCATGGGAAGAGAGAGCTGATTGGTAGGCAAGTGGACTCGACAGAATCTCAGTTGTAATGGTTTAAATTCCAACATTTATCCTTTTAGCTTCTCACATTTCTCGTTCTATACAATGGACAATTTTAATCTTTTTTAATCTTTCCTCTTTTAATCTTTTCAATTTTTAAAAAATCTACAGCTAACTTAGTCGCAATTGTGACTCTATCTCAAGGGAGATGTGGCCTATCCAAAGGTGTCACTTGGTATCTGGTTTCTATGGCCCTGGCGGATCTACTGGTCATCATTATTGATGTCATAGTGTGCAAAATGAATTTCTTAAATCTGTATCATTTATTCATCTACCGCACTCCGTTCTGTAACATTAGAGACGTGATATCATCCACCACCGTAGAGAGCTCTGTCTGGCTCACAGTCGCCTTCACCTTTGACCGAATGGTGGCCATTTGCTTCCAGAAACTGAAGATGAAATACTGCACTGAGAAAACAGCAGCCATCGTTATCACAACGGTGAGTGTGTTGAGTTTGTTAATCAACATCCCGGTGTTTTTCAAACACAGAGTGTATGAATTCAGTTATGTTTGTTATGTATCAGATGACTACTACGATGCACCTGTGTGGATAGCTTTCGACTGGACAGATCGCATTTTAACTCCAGTGCTCCCCTTCGTGCTGCTACTGCTGCTCAATACTCTCACTGTCAGGCACATCCTGCTGGCCAGTGCAGTCCGCAGGAAACTGAGGGGACAGCGAAACGGAGGGGAGCAGAATGATCCAGAAATGAAGAATCGAAGACAATCCATCATTTTACTCTTCACCATATCGGGGAGTTTTATCCTGTTATGGGGACACGTGTCGCAATTCTATCATATCAACGAATCACTGGAATGTATCATGTGTGGACAACTCCGACCCTGATGGCAGATATGATGGGATTAATGCTTCAATTATCCAGTTCCTGCACCAACACATTTATTTACGCAATCACACAGAGGAAGTTCAGAGAGGAGCTGATGAATGCTGTGAAATATCCCTTTACTGTCATCCGGAATTTCATTAAACGATTGGGAGCAAGCTGGAAAATTTAAACCCGACCGGATAGCAATGTTATTGTTCCTATCCAGCTCAGCTTCTGTTGAATAAACATATCCAAAGGGCTTTGAAAATGAGAATCAGAATCTTCCTCAAATCTACACGTTACAGTCAGGTGGAAATTAAAACGGAATTGATCAGGATCAGAAATATAGATTGTTGGATAAAAGGGAATCTTTTGAGTTTAAACAAAAACCCAGTGCTTGGATCAGATAACTGATGGATGAGATTGTGGGGAAATGAATTCTATTTCTCACTAATTCCACAGCTTTGAAAGGAAATGAAGAAACTGGTTCAGGAAGTATAATGGGTTGATCTTGATTTTGAGGAATAGATTTTACAGGTGATGGTGAGTCAACAGCCTGTTTCACATTCTCCCCATTCTCATTGCACAAAGTCCACATTCCCCACCACAAAACTTTCACATCATTTCTGTGGCCATTTCGGGAAAAGAGAGAGCATTCCAAACAGAAAGTAACAGATATTTTCATGCCATTAGGTGCCAATGGCTCAGTTGGCAGCAGTCTTGACTCTTCAACACTTTCAGTGAAGAAGAATTGAGTCTGCACTCTCTGACAGAGCACTCCACCCAGACCCCATCCCTGTAACCCCACGCATTTACATCCCCCTATCCTACACAGCTTAGGTCACTAAGGGGCAACTTAGCGAGGTCAATCCACCTGACCTGCACACCTTTGGACTGTGGGAGGAAATCGGAGCACCCGGAGGAAACGCGCAGGCACAGGGAGAACGTGCAAACTAATGACTATTCTTGCTGACATGTCGCCACTCAGCAGTTCAAACGTAGTTCGCGACAGGCAACAAATGCTGGTCATGCCGACAATCCCATCCACCAATTATTTGATCCAAGCATTAGGTTTCGGACGATCGTAAAACCTTCCCTTTTATCCAACAATCAGATCCTGACAAATTCAATTTTAACTGAAAACAATGGACCCGATTTTACCAACAAGCTGCGCCTGTTTTCGGGCATGAAAACTTGGTAAAGTCGGGTGTGAGGCAAGTAGCGTGATCTGTGCCCGCCTCCATGCCTGGTCCCCCTTTATCAAGCGGCTAAAATGGCCGTGATCGGTGCCGTGCCCAAACCTACCTGCATTTCTCCCTTGACCATCGTGTTTGCCTGTCTAGATTCGGTGCGAAATAGAGATGGTCCAAAACGGCCTGTCTCGGGCACTCCAGCTTCTGAGGAGGTAAGTTCAGAGTTTCCAGCGGCTCTCCAACTCAAATCGGTGGGAGGGGGAGTGTGGGCGGGTGGTGGTGGTGGAGGGTGGAGAGGCGGGTCAGATCGTTTCTGGTTTGGGGGCAGGGAGACAGGTCAGATGGACCTTTGAGGGGGGGAAGGAAGCGGGCCAGATGGATCTCTGGTGGGGGGTGGAGGAGGAGGGAGGTGGGTCAGATAGTTCGCTTGTGGGAGGGAGGGAGGCGGGTCAGATGGATCACTCGTGGAGGGTGGAGGAGGAGGGAAGTGGGTCAGATCATTCTCTTGTGGGAGGGAGGGAGGCGGGCCAGATGAATCTCTGGTGTGGGGGAGCGAGGCAGGTCAGATTATTCTCTGGTGGGGGGAGGAGGAGGGAGGCGGGTCAGATTGTTCTCTGGTCGGGGGGGAATAGGGGGTCTGCCGCCACTCTACGTGCGATAGGTGGGGGGGGCGGAGTGGGGCAGGGGGGCCGAGATCGGTCTGGGTAGCGGGCGGGTGGGTGGATAAGGGGGACAGTTATGTTGTGGGGGTGGGGCAATGTCTGTGCGGCCCAGGAGTGATGTGGCAGGGGAGTGTTTTTCAATGTTATTCACTGCGCATGTGCAGTTGGTGGCTCCGATCGGAGCAGCAGCGATAAGCCCCACCCACAGGGTTGTGCAGTGCGATGCGGAATTGCTGCTTTGTTTTCAGGTAGAGTACGTATGGGGGCGCCGGAGAAAGGTTTACAAGTCGGGTCTGGATCACCCCCAGATTCAGCACATAGAATCCAAATGGTAAAATCGGGCCCAATGTGTGAACTGTACATTTACACTCTTGGTTTAGTTATGCAAATTGAACTCAGGTTTTTGGAATGTTGATGAGTCTAGTAACACTGTGAACAGGGGCTTACATTGTAGAACAAAACTGTGTGTTTTATCTCTACTGGCGAAAAGACACAAAGTCAACCTGAGATCCTGAAATACAATTTCCTTTATTTTGTAGCTACTGAGACAATAGTAAATACTTGCAATCCATAAATCAATACTCACTATCTGTCACTTTACTTCCCTAAAATTTCATTTCCTCTTGTACGTGAAACCTGGCCAGGAATTTGTCACATGGATAGCACCAAAAGTGTCTTGTTGTTCATTCATTACATTTAATATCAACTCTTGTCTTTCATGTATTTCAACCAATTCACTATAGCCTATTCTTGCTGGTGTCTGTGGAGTAACACAAAAATTTTTTGAGGTCATGTTACAAACCAAAGCTTCATATTGATAATGGTCTAATGAAGTAGTAATGCAACATTCACCTTTTTCGCTGTAAGATACTTTCATGATGTCTGTATCTGGATGCCTAACTTCCATAGCACAACTTAAATTGTCATCAACGTTAAACCCACAAGAATGCTGTTCATTTGAATAATTGGGATACGGACAAACAATTATTCTTTCTGATTCTTGGCATCCTCTTAAGCTGGTACCCACAAAATTTCCCTCTCTTTCTACAGCATATGGCAGAGCATTATCATATCCCATCCATTAACCATCCATAATGATACCAATGTTCTGAACCTCTGATACCTTCTATCATTGGAATTACTGGAATCCCTACTATTAACTTCAAAGCTTTGTGCAATGTTCCACCACAATTAATCTCAAACTAAACTTCGGTCAATCATCGAAACTGACATTGAGACACATTAGGATGTCTTTGTCCACGACTAAAATAATGTAACTGTTCATTAATCCAGGAAGGAACCTTCCCCTGATCAGCCAGTTCTCAATTCCCTCCAAGTTGCTCTCCCATCCAATTCCCATAAACACTACATACGTTTCTAGTCTGTTGTTTCCCATCATCAATTGCCTTGTCTTTAATAATTAGATGAATGGTTTTAGCATGCCCATCTAATATCATTACCATATATTAATCAGCACGTTATAGGAAGAAAGATCCTGTTGCAGCATTCTGATTATTGTCATTTACCTCAGCAATACTTGCTTAACCTACTGGGTTAATGTTTGAAGTTTAATGTCCAGTTTTGCCAAATCCGGAGTGTTAACTGTGGACTCTCCTGCACTGTAAACAGTTGCTAAATCATTAATTAACTCCCTCCTGTGGCGAACTTTTGAATCACCAAACCATTCTTGCTCTTCATTTGTCGCCTCGTGATTTAACAAACTCTGTGTTAAATGAACATATAATTCCCTAGTTGAGAGGGACACCAATCTTGGTAAATACATTTTAGTGAAATCCAATACAACTGGCACCAATTCATAACGAATATTTCCATACAGAATCTTGTCTGTATTTGTTATTACTAAATCGTTTTCAGGTCCAACAGTATTCACAGCACAAGAATATACCATTTGTGGAGATGAGAGAGCAGAGTAAAATTCAAATCCAGATTTAGGAGGGTCATTTACCAAAAGGTACTGAAGGGGTAGGTTTGACTCTCCCACGTATTTGATATTAAAAATGATCCATATCTGCATAATGCATCCCTTTGTCACAACTACAATGGTAAATCTAAATTGCCAACAGTCACAGCTCAAAATGTGTCTCCTATTAACATACACATGCTATATTATTTCAAGGCTCAATTAACCCAATATACCTAATGCACAAGAAAGACGTAACTTACGTGATTTTATGCCAGTTTAACAAATTGTAGAGGAAGCTCCTTCATTATTTGATCAGCTTTTGACTATTTGTTATGAGGTAATGTATAGCATGATCTGCATACATGGTTTATTTTATTCCATAACTCCAGATAACTAAACAATCGAAAAATCCTGTCATCTGTTGCAGTGTCATTGACATTCCCCAGATTTAATACTATCTCCAAATACAGATCACCCTCCCCAAAAACACTCAGCAGCCCTTATCTTTCACAGAAAGATTAGTTCCCAAATTATCAGCATTTAGGAACATTGAATCAAAACAGATTTTACATGTTGCCATGTGCATTACCTGAAATAACATGTATTCAATATAAGTAATATAAAAAATAAAATAAATATTACTTTATAAAATTATCCCAGCTTCAAATGGTGACATCGTGACCTGAGAATATGTTTCAATTTATCTCTCTTCAATAACAAACCCATGCAGATTCTCTTTCCATTACACTTTCATTGTCAAAAATTAAAATGTATTTATCCCCTTAAAATTTGGGTAACTTCCCATTTATATGAGTTGGCTATTCTCTGCACTCAATTTATTCAATCAATTAAATATCAGAAACAGTAATGCCAACAATTAAGTGTAACTAATCACTTTATTTCATAAGATAACGGAGAAAATTGGAATGAGTTAAACCCTTCCACAAAGGCAAATCCTTTAGGTCTCGTTATCACTATGTTGTGAAAAACAATCTTGAAGTTGCTCGACTTGTTTATTATCTGTTATTCACGATGCACTTATTTAAAACTAAACAGAAAAATACATTCAGCTTGGAGCCAAATGATTTAATTTG